>NC_058130.1:700240311-700279507 GCF_016433145.1 Gracilinanus agilis | reverse complement strand
TGGAATTCTTCAATTTTGTTGAATGCCCATACTTTCCCCTGGAAATATATAGTCAATTTTGATGGGTAGTTGATCCGTGGTTGCAGGCCCAGCTCTCTTGCCTTTCTGAATATCGTATTCCAAGCCTTGCGGTCTTTTAGTGCGGAGGCTGCCAGATCCTGTGTGATCCTGATTGGTGCTCCTTGATATTTGAATTATTTCTTTCTGGCTTCTTGTAAGATTCTTTCCTTTTCTTGGAAACTCTTGAATTTGGCAATTATATTTCTGGGTGTTTTCTTTTCTTGATCGAATGTCGCAGGTGTTCTATGAATCCTTTCAATGTCTATATTGCCCTCTTGTTGTAGGACTTCAGGGCAATTTTGCTGAATTATTTCTGTTAGTATGGAGTCCAGGTTTCTATTAATTTCTGGTTTTTCTGGAAGACCAATTATTCTCAAATTGTCTCTTCTAGACCGGTTTTCTTGGTCTGTCACTCTCTCATTGAGATATTTCATGTTTCCTTCTATTTTTTCAGTCTTTTGACTTTGTTTTATTTGTTCTTGTTGTCTTGAGAGATCATTAGCTCCTAATTGCTCAATTCTGGCCTTTAGGGATTGGTTTTCAGCTATAATCTTTCGGTTTTCGGCTATAATGTTCTGGTATTCCTTTTCAATCTGGTCATTTCTGGTGTTCAATTTGCTTATTAGTTCATTTGGTTTCTGAGCCTCACTTTCCAATTGCAAGATTCTACCTTTTAAACTGTTATTTTCTTGCCAGATCTCTTCCATTTTCCTCAAAATCTCAGTTTTGAACTCTTCAATAGCTTGTGAGGAGTTTTCCTTATTTGAGGAGGGTCCGGATGCTTGTTTGTTCTCCTCCTCTGTTTGCTTGGTTGTCTGGATTTTCTCTGTGTAAAAGCTGTCGAGTGTTAAAGACTTCTTTTTCTTGTTGTTAATTTTTCTCTTCTGAGCTTCCTGAGACTGGGTAGCCATGGTTAGCCCAGCAGCTTCTCAGGTTTATCCTCGTGCTCAGGGTCTGTCCGCGGTCAAGCCCCCTGGTGGACCCCCTTGCTTGATCCTCTGCCGGAGGTTTTTTAATAAGTCTCAGGGCGCTGCTTCCACAGTCGTATACCTGCGTACGCTGGTTCCCCACTCAGGGTTTCAGAGATTTAGCTCGTGGCTGTGTCTGCCTCCACCCACGCCTCCGTGGAGCCTGAGCTCTGAGCCAGCCTGAGCTCTGCTCCCGCGCTCTGCGCCCTAAGCCCGCGCTCAGATTTTGGGTGCGTTCTTTGGCTTTTTGGAGTCCCAAATCTTGCTGCTCTCAGGAACAGGCCCCGGAGCTGTCAATGACTCGATGGGTACCCCAAACTTGCTCTATTTCTTTTTAACTGGCTTCAGCGCTATAGGTGTTGTGTGTGGAGGGGGTGGGGGTGGGGTGGTTGCTCAGCCTGCGATTTAGTGAGAGCTGTTTCACCCCTTTATAGCATGGAAATGCCTCGATTCCACGTACCTTCCACACTGTGCCCTGTTGTGGGGTTCTTCCGTTCATCTGGACTTGTTTTTATGTCCCCTTGAGGAGTTTTGTGTGTTCTGGTCAGGAGAGGTTAAGAGCTGCTTTTCACTCTGCCGCCATCTTAACCCGGAAAACTGAGCAAGCATTTTTAAGATTGTTTTGTTTCCTAATAAGATACTCAACTAAATTTTTTTTTATTTAGTAATATCCGACAATTTCTTCTTGTTTATTTCTTTCCACAAATAGTGAATTGTTTCGTTGCCAGCTATGATAAACTATGATAAACCTATTTTATGGTTTTTAGCTTTTGTATTTCTCCAGCATACTATTTATCTGTTCTTTAAATGTTGCGTTAACTCTGCAACTGCTATGATGTTGTTAGACAAACTGTATTTTCCTAGCTAGTGTGACTTAGATATCTATTTGCCAGAAGTGGATTTTAATAGAAATGTAATACGGTGCTATTAAAAGCTGACTAATGAGGTTATCTTTCATTATTGGGTCTAAGCACCAATATAAAATGATTTTAAAGACCACCAGCACATTTCAGTCCAAAATACTGCATGTCTGCTGTGCCTCACAGCCTGAATTGATCTCTTTTTCAGCAAGGAAAAATGTTTTGAGACCCCATCTATCACAGAGATTTCTCCAGAGGTCTCAAATCACTGAAGTCTACTTTGGACCCCTAAGACATGACAGACAGTGGGTACCTTTTCTAACTGTTGATGCATGTTGTCCCCTGTAAGGCCTACACGCCAAAAGGAAGCACCCCAGAAACTTTTTGTCCTAGGGTCCACACTTTATCTCTCTCCCACCTTTGGGAAACTGAAGGCCACTCTCAGGCCCTCCTGGACACCCTGCCTTTGTTTCTTGTTCATCCGGAAAGATTAGGGGTATGGCAGCATCCTTGACTCCATAGCACCTCTTTGTGATCAGTGGTGGAATTGCTTTGGCCACAGAAGGAAATGACAGCTTGCCTTCTGAAATCCCCAGACTGATGCTTGTCCCTGACAGCCTGTCTTCAGGAAACCCCCAGATTCAGACCAAACTCTAAACCCTCAAATACCTTTCACTCTCCTAAGCTAGCTAAAGGTCAGAGCCACGATTACTCGTCCTATCCCCTTCTTCTCTGGCTACTGCATCTTCAGACTGTAGCTTGTGCTTTATTCCCAAGCAGGTGGCAGGGTCCTTCCCTCTCTCCAAAAGTCTATGTAAGGGCTTTGTGTTCTGAAGTTCTTGGGAAGCCCCAAACCTCCTGTTCTGCCTGTCTTCCCAGGTTAATCCACGTCTCTTTCTTTGCTAGCCTAATCCCCTTAAAGTCCATCTCTTTAGAAATGAGGAAAGAAAGAAAGAGAGAGAAAGAGGGAGGGAGGAAAGGATGGAGGAAGGAAGGCACGAAGGAACGAAGGAGCTGTTTCAAGAGGTAGTAAGCTTTCCGTCACTAGAAGTGGTCAAATAGAGGCTCCCTGACACCCTGTCAAAGATGTCGTAGACTTCTGCGTGGGGTGGGGGACTGGGATAGAAGCAATGAATAAATATTTGTTAAATATTTAACTATGTTCCAGACTCTACCCCCTCTCATTTTAGAGATGAGAAAACTGAGGCTTAAGAAATAGAAGTGAGCGATCAGAAGTCACCCAGCCAGTGAATGAAAGAAACAGGACTAAAGGAAAAAAAAAAGTTGCCCAGGAGATATTTGTCAGATAAATCCAAACCTTTTCTGACTCTACACTTGACAGCTTAGAGTTCGCTTTCTATCTCTGAGATTCTAAAACTCCAAGACTTAATTCTCACACACACAAGGAGTAGAAACTCAATAAATATTTGGAGAGTGGGATGGAATAGAATTACTGAGGAACCTGGTAGTTAACAAGATCATCACCCAATTTCTTTTTGGCTGCATCCTAAAGGATTAGAAATCTATGATCCCAAAAGGAGCTAGGTAGCACAGTGGATAGATCACCAGGATCAAATCAGGCCTCCAGCACTTCTGTGAGACCCTAGACAAGGTACTTAACCCAAATTACCTAGCCCTTTCCGTTCTTCTGACTTAGAATTGATACTAAGATAAAAGGTAAGGGTTAAAAAAAATTTTTTTTAAAGAAAGAAATCTACTAGCCTCCTTGTTTCCTTAGGGTTCTGACTCTTGTTCTCCAAGACCAGTCCTCCGGAGACAGGACCGATGGACCTTTGGAATGGCAGGCAGTTGGAGCTGATGACTGAGAAAAACACTCCATGATTGAGGGCCCAACAACCCTCTTCCCATTCCTGCACCGTGAGATACCCCTTTCCCCAGATCCCCCATTCCATCGCCTTTGAGATTGCAGCCCCAGGTTCTCCCAGGGCAGGAGCAGTCCACAAACTCCTTATTCACCTGTCCTAGGCAATCTCTTTCCTGCTTCTTGGGCATTCTCTGCCCAGGCGGGCCCCTCTTTTAGAATCGGAGAAATGGAACGATAACTTTATATATAAACACTGAATTGGGAGTATAGAGATGTAGATTCCCTCGTTTTTCTCTGTGACCTTGTGCAAGACCCTTTCCCCATCAATTTAAGTCAATTAAACATACATTTATTAATTTTGATTTTGTATCTCCAGCAATTAGCACAAAATCTTATATAAAGTAGGCAGTCAATAATCGTTTATGGAATCAGAATCCCTTATTTTATACCAGGTGCCAAGCAAAAATAATAATGAAGCATTCCCTATGTTCAGGGAGTTTATCATTCGGGGGAGGCATGAGGAAGGTGGAAGACAACATATCTACAGAGAAGTAAGGCTTTCCTCATTCCTTTTCTTTGGGAGCTGGCACCTAAACTGAGCCTTTCAGGAAGCTGAACATTCTACAAGGAGGCAGAAAGGGGAGAGTTTATTACAGTCCCAGAGGACAGCCTGTGCCAAGGCATGGAGGTGAGATCAAATATCAAGATCATGGAATAAAGTACATTAGTGTGACTGGCATGGAAAGAACACACAGAAGGGAGAAGTATAAAATATGTCTGGAAAGGCAGGGGAAAGCTGAGCCATAGAGGGTTTTAAATGCCAGGCTAAGGATTGTATTTTATCCTTTGAGCAGGCATCTTAACCTAGAGTCTATGAACTTAAAAATAATTTTATTTAAATTAAATTTAATTTAAAAAAATTAAAATTTCACTATCATTGGTTTCCTTTGTAATCTTTTGTATTTTAATTCATGCTTTTAAAAAACTTATACTCAGCAGCTAGGTGGCTCATTGGACAGAGAGCCAGACCTGAAGATAGGTGGTCCTGGGTTCAATTCTGGCCTCAGATACTTCCTAGCCATGTGACCTTGGGCAAGTCACTTAACCCTATTTGCCTAACTCTTATCACTCTTCTGCCTTGGAACCAATACTTAGAATTGATTCTAAGACAAGTTAAGAGTTTAAATTTAAAAAGTTTAAATTTAAAAAATAAAATTAAAAAAGTATTCTGAGAAGGGATTCAGAGGCTCCTCAGACTGCTGAAGGGAACCATAACACAAAAATGGTTAAGGACCCCTGTTTTAGGGTCAGTAAAAAATGACTGAAAATTACAGGGCAGAGGAGTAAAGTAGACACCCCTCTGTCTTATAATATTAATTTGACAATTATGTGAAGAATGGATTAGAAAGAAGAGACTTAAAGCAGGAAAACCAGTTAAGAGACTCTTGTGGTAGTCCAGGTGAGAGGTGATGAAGGTGTGGATAGAAGATGCGTGAGCAGAGAGATTGTGACTGATGTGGGAAATACAGAGACATGGGGGTGCCTCAACCCTCCAGACCTGGAGTCTGAGGAAAAGGCACGACCCTGTCCTTAGGGAACCCCTGATCTGAGGTTCTCCTCGCCAGATTCTTCTAGCTGGGAGGATTAGATGAAAATGTATGTAATTCTAGCTGTGTGATCCTAGATAAGACACTTCACCCTGTTGGCCTCAGTTTCCTCATCTGTAAAATGACCTGGAGAAGGAAAAAAATGGCAATCAGTCCCATATAGGTCTCCTGGCCCTCTACTACTGACTACTGGCACAGTGGTGAATTGAGTTCTGCTTGGTCAAGATTGACTCCTATATTGATTTTTTAAAAAATCCTTACTTTCTATCTTAAAATCAACATTAAAAATTGGTTCCAAGGCAGAAAAGCAGTAAGGACTAGGCAGTTGGAGTTAAATGACTTGCCCAGGGTCATACAGTTAGGAAGTTTCTGAGGCTAGGTTTAAATCCAGGACCTTTTGTCTTTAGGCCTGGCTCTCTATCCATGGAGCCACCCAGCTATCCTACAATAATGATTCTTCATGAAAGAGTCCAGGCCTCGATTTTGCTCAGGCATAAGTGATTCTATTGACTGAGTAAAGCAGATCTCATCTTTCCTATAATCTCAATTTTCTATATTCTACAATGAGAGAAGTTCTTTGGGCAGGGCATCAAGGAATGAGTATAGAGTTTGAAGGACTGATTGGAGTTTCTAATTCAAAATCCAAATATAGAAATAATTAAGTATATATTAAAAATAAATCCTCCTTCCTAGCTGTGTGACCCTGGGTAAGTCACTTAACCCACGTTGCCTAGCTCTTCCTGCCTTTCTGCCTTGGATCCAATACACAGCATTGATTCTAAGACAGAAGATAAGGGTTTTAAAAAAAAAGTTTAAAATAAAAATAAATCCTCTTAAAGGCTTTCTGACCCTTAAAGTCCAGCCCTCTCTTCAGCTCTGTCCTCATAAATGATGTTGTCCATTAAGAATATGCATTGGAAGGAGTTTGGACCAGATGACGTTGGTGGCCCTTTCATCTTTGAGTCTATAAATTACAGAATCTCAGAAATAGAAGATCCTCTAGTTCAACCTCTGTTATTTGAATAAGAACCAAGTGTTCCTCCAACCTGTGCTAGGAGACTTTAGGGAGCCAGAACCTATTATTTCCCAAATGAATCCATTCTGCTTTAGGATAACTTTAATTGTTAGGAAATTTTTCCTTATATCCAATCTAAATCTGCCTCTTTGCAACTTAATTTTAGTTCTAACCTCTAGGGCTAAATAAAACAAATCTAATTGTCTTTCAGGTGGCAGCCTTTAACCTATTTGAAAAAGAGTTGTTAGGCTCCCCTCTTCATAGTCTTTTCTTTTACAGTTTTAAAAATCTCTATTTCCTTTGACTGCCCCTCACATGGCCCTTCTGGTTGCCCTCTTTCTTCTTCATACACTCCAGATGATCAGTATCCTTAAAATGTGATTCCTCAAACTGACCACATTATTACATACGTAGTCTGACAAGGGCAAAGCACAGCCCCAGAAGAGTGTCACCTTTATAGTCAACCAGGCAGCATTTGTTATGTAGCTACTATGCATCAGGTAGAGAGATGTAGTCAGGCTTTCTTGTGGACAGGGAGTCCTAGCTTAAAATCTTGCTTCTGCCATGATACTGAGCAAATCACTTGTACTGACAGTGCCCACCTCCAATGGTGGCACACTCAAATAGAAACAGATCCCTGTGCCCTATCAACTTAGAAAATCCATGACTAAGAATCTGGCCTCAGTAAGCTGTGTGATCCTAGGCAGATCACTTAATCTTATTTGCCTCAGTTCCTCATCTGTAAAATGAGCTGGAGAAAGAAATGAAAAACCTACCTAGTATCTCTGCCAAGAAAACCCTGAACGTCCCAGAGAGTTGGCTGTGACTGAAAACAATGGAACAACTACAGTGTTGTTATATATTTTTATTTATTTCATTAAATATTTTCAAATTACATTTTAATCTGGTTTGGACCCATTTGCTGGATGTTAATTCCGCTGCAATTGTTTAACTCCTTAAGATTTTAAGTCAATGAGAAAGTGGTGGTCTTAATTGATAGTTTTCCTCACTAGAGAATCCCTTTTGTCAGGGAAATTCTAGTTCCAATTCTTGCCATATGTCTTTGTGTCAGGTGTGGGAATATGGATGCAAAAATGAGATTGGCCTTGTCCTCAGGAGAATTACTTTTTACTAGGTAAATAAAGTGAGTTTCAAAGAGTGGTGACCAGATTTATTCTGAGTGATCATCAGGTCTTTGAGTAGAGCCCATGCCTTTTTCAGTAGCTTTAGCTATATATTTAGATAGATAGAGAGAGAGAGAGACAGACAGACAGACATGGTTGGACAGATAGATAGTCAGAAGGATAGATAGACAGTGTAATATGGGAATAAAGCAGGTGGATGGGGTTTTTGGGTCCCTAAGTCAGTAGGTGGGAAGGAGGGTACAATAGTGGAGGTAATAGATTGAGGTGGCAGGAGAGATGATGAGGTAATTGGGCAGGTAGCTGCAGCAGGGAGACATAGATTGGGTACACAGGCTTGAGACAGAGGACACTAAAGCGAAACAGGCTGAACCCTTCAGGTAGGAAGGGCACTACTACAGACAAAGGTTAGGGCCAGCCAGAAATGGTTTGAAACTAACTAGAGGGCTTTCTAGTCAGTTTCTCAGGTTCACAAAGACAGAGTCCCAAGGCTCTTCCCTGTCTGTGAAATAGAAGGGCTTCTCAGAGGAAGTACAGAGATCACCACTTCCTCCACGATGGATGTCTCCAACTCCCCTCAGGACCCAAAGAGAAACTATTCCTTTCTCTCCTTATCCCTCTTTTATTGTTCAACCAATGATTTAGCAAAAGGTTTGATTAAATGACAACAGGGTTTATTAAGTTTCAGGGTTGATTATAAAGGACAGAGGGATACAAGGTTTCTCTAACAACCGCCTAGGGAGAAGCTCCAGGTGGAGGAGGGACACAGGAATGGGAGACTGAGAAAGGGTCTGCCTTCACTCAGTCCCAGGAGGTTTTGTTGCCTTTAAGGTTAAGGAAGTGATATACAATGAATCAGGAGATAATTTGTATCAAGGGTAAGCTCTACTTGACTATGGGGAAAAACTAAATCTTCAAAGTCTGATTGCTACCACCAAAATCCACCCTTCTCCCAAAACCCACAGGAAATTAGGAAAGGAAATGGGGATTGAGATAGGGAAGGTCAGGGAGATCCAGAGGAATTAGCTAAGCTACAAAATCTCAAGAGAAAAGGCACAGAATCAAGGCCAGGTTTCAGCCCAAAGACCGAGCTCAGTTGACCCTTCTGCTCTGACCGAGCCTCCCAGATCAACTGCCCCTAGTCAGGGTTCTAAACCCTTTCAACTGCCAGAAATTCTGCAGTTAGCCTTTTGCAGGGTTGATTGCTCCTCTGTACTACAACAGACATACAGATAGATAGATTATAGATAGATAGAAGGATAGACATGGACAGCCAGCCAGCTAGCTAGCTAGTGTCAAGAGTTAGAAGAATGGAAAGATGAGAAGAATCAGCTTATAAAGGACTTTAAAAGTCAAACATGAAGTTTCCTCTTTGATCTTGGTAGTAGTAGGGAACCATTGGAGCTTATTGACTAGGGAGAAGAGGAGTGACAGCATTGCCACATCTGCACTTTCCACAGGCTCCCTCTGTTGTCCCAGGAACCTGGGGGGAGCCTGAATACTCACCAATCAGCTCTGACTTCTTAGCTATGGTTCTGCACAGAGAGATAGTTGTTATTGCTGAATGCCACCTCATGGCTGTAGTGCTCTAGGTTATCTCCTGACTGATGGAAGGGACAGAGAGGGCCCAGGCTGAAGAAAGAATTTCCTTTACCACCCCAACTCCCACCCTCCATCCCCATTAACTATCATGGGGGAAGTGGTCTCCATGGGGAGTCAGAAGACTGAGGTTCTAGTTCACTGCTCTATTCTTCCTTAGAAAAGTCCTTTTTTCCCCTCTCTGGGTCTCAGCTTCTTTGTCCATCAAATGAAGTTATTAGACTAGTTGTTCCCTAAGCTTCCTTCCAACTCTGACCTTTTTTCATTTTTAAAAGCATCATCCCAAGTTATCAAAGGTTCTGCAGGTAGGTGAGGTAGAGGTTGGAGTGGGGAAAAACACCTAAATCCTGAATTAGATCTCCTCCCCTGATTCTCCCAATCTTCTTTTCTCTTTCGCTCTATTGGTTCCTCTGTTCCCATTTTCTCAGTGTCAGTCTTGGTCTCGTTGTGTCTTTCTCTAATCTTCTCTGCCTTTCTCCATTTGTCTCTCTCTTTGTTTCTCCCTGTACAGATTTACCTCCTTTCTCTATTTCAGTCTCTGTCTCCTTCTATCTCTTTCTGCCCTGTTGTCTCTTCATCTGACCATTTTCTCTTCTAGTCACACAGAACATCAGAACTGGAAGAGAACCATGCAGACTATGCTGTCCCATACTTTCATCTAACAGGTTAGGAAGACAGGAATCAGAATGAGAAGTGACCTGTCCAAGGTTATATATCAGATCTGTCAGAACTAGAAATCAGATATGATCTCTTGGCTCTTATTCTGGTCCTTCTTCTTACACTGCTCCATGCTTTCTCCTTCTCCCAATGTCCTTTCCTGCATCTTCATTTTTGCGGCTCTCCAATTTATTTTCCAGTTGGAATTCCCTTCTTCAAGGGTCTGACCAGGCTGGCCTCTAGGAGGATGAAGAGATGAGCTGCTATCACTTGCAGATGGGAAGCATTGAACTTTAGGACCTTTATATATAGTCTCTCCTCTTCAGGCTCAGTGCCAGCCCAAGGAAATCTCAGTACCAGCTCTGATCTCTGGAGGAAGGAAGGAAGAGGAGAGTGGGAAGAAAGGAGGGAGGAGGAGAGGGAGAGAGAGATCCGAGCTCCAAATGGAAAGATTATGTAGGAGCACCCCTGGGAGGACCAATGCCAATCTCTTAGCCAATTTTTCTCTATCCTTGTTTTAGCAGAAGCCCTTTCATGAACCCTCATACACTCCCAGAGTCCTAGAGAAGGCACAGAAAATAGAATCATGGAGATCATAGAATCCAATCTCCATATTTTACAAGTGAGGAAACTGAGGCCTAAAGAGATGAAATAATTTGTCCACTGTCCAATAAAGTAACAAATCAAAGAATAAGGACTAAAATTCTGGTGTCAAGGCCCTTTCTACCCCATCTGCTGTTTCTGGTGAAAACCATCTTAGCTGATGGACTAAACCAGGTTGAGGGTACCCACAGGCCTCAAACCCATTGATGACGAAGGGAGATGTGAAGACAGACATGTGAAGACTTCCCCCAGAAGAATGAGTAAATGAGTAAAGAATGAGTAAATGAGAACAATTCGTTCCACTGGTGACCACAAAGGTGGCAGAAGCAGGTGAGGTAGAGCACCTAGATCTTGATCAGACATCCAGTGGATCCCAGACCATCATTTGTCATTTGACTTTGATGGAATTCCCTGAGAGCACAGACAACAGTATCACCTCCTTCCTCTGTCCTCTACTGAGGAGCCAGTTAACAGAGCTGACTCAGGAAAGCAAAAAGAGCCCAGGAATGAAGTCAAGTCACATAGCCTTAGAATTGGAATGGACATTAAAGGCCAACTGGGCCAACCCATATGCCAACAGGAAGGCCCCACTCCTACAGATGGTGCTGGAGTCAGAAAGACCTGAGTTCAAATCTGGTCTCAGATACTAGTTGTGTGAACCTAGGAGAGACATTACACGTCTTTCTGCCTCAGTTTCCTCAGCTGTAAAATTCCCCAGAGACTTCACTCTCTGTACAGAGCCGTGTTTTCTCTCCTGTAGCTGACAGTTAATGTGCATTAGGTTTGAATCCTGCCTCCCAGACTATTCTACTAGGAATGACCAGAGAGCAGAGACTAGGTGGTCTCTTCTTCCTCCTGGTTCCCTTCAGGTGGAATCCTCAAACCAGCCCCAGGCCAAGCCCCAGCTCTGATCTGCAAAGGGAACCCTGAGCCCAGGCCAAGACAAAGGCCTTGCTTTGCTCTTAGGTGAAATTCTGACCTGAGCTCAGGCTTCTCCTCAACACCCGCAGATATCTCGCCTCATAGGACACCCTGCCAAGATAAGAGAGGGTGAAAGGCCCGTGCCAGCTGCTCCTTCCAGCTGGGGACCCATCTCAGGGCTGAATAGAAGGGCTCTGGCCCCTTCTCAATGAGGCTTTTTCTCCCTTTGTCCATTCTTTCTGCTCTTTCTCAGTCCTCAGAGTAGCTCTCTGTCTTGTCTGACGATGTATTTGTTTTGACCACAGAACATTGAGTATCTTCTGGGCTGGACCCAGATGAAATTTCCCCAGAAATCCTTCCCTCTTACTTCTCTCAGTCCTTTCGTTTTTTTCTCCATTCCTCCATCATCCAGGGGTCAACCCAGTCAACCAGTGTAACGAGAGCTCTTGATGAAAATGCATGTCATTCACAATTCAGCTAGTAGTATTTATAATACTACAAGACAAAAAAAATGATTGCTCATTATAGTCCATCTGGTTATTTAAAAGAAAAAAAATAAGTTTGTTAAGGAGAATGTATATCATTAGCTACAGGTAATAGTATGGGTCTTTATTGGCATACATTTTGCATTAAAAGGAACTAGCCAGAAAACAAAAGGAGGCATTCTAGAGATTGTTAAAGACCTCTTTTTTGTTGTTGTAATTATGCCTTTTTGTACTAAGTAGAGAAGCAGAGAAGACACTGAAGGAAATCAGCTGGTCCTGCAGTTCATACAGGGATCCTATGCAACAAATTGGTGAATACAAAGCAATATGGAGTCAATTATATTTTCCAAAAAAATTCACTTTAAAAGAGTACAAAAATTTTTAAATTTTGTATAATAAAAATCATCTCTTTTATCTTGTATGGTCCTCTCTGTTTCTTATTTGGCCATAAACCATTCTCCCATCCAGAGATCTGAAAAATAATTCTTTCCTCACTTCTCTAATTTGTTTACAATGTGAACTTTTTGTCTAGGTGATGTATCTATTTGGAGTTCATCTGTTGTATGGTATGAGATGTTGGTCTAAACCAGTAGTTCCCAAACTTTTTTGGCCTGCCACCCCCTTTACAGAAAAAAATATTACTTAGTACCCCCTGTCACATACTCTCACCACCCCCTTACAGTTATTCACCACCCCCAAATGCACCTGTGGCCATCACCACCTCCCCTGGATCACTACAGCACCCACCAGGGGGAGGTGGCGCCCACTTTGGGAATCACTGGTCTAAACCTACCTCCTACCAGGCTGCTGCCCAGTTTTCCCAACCATTTTTGCCAAATTAGTAAGTCTTCTATGTTTGTTTTGCTTCTGTGTTTCTATGGTGTGTGTCTGTTTCATTAATCAATGTCTGGTTTTTATTTTTTAAAACCCTTACTTTCTAGCTTAGAATCAGTACTAAGTATCAATTCCAAGGCAGAAGAGCAGTAAGGGGTAACCAATGGGGGTTAAATTACTTGCCTAGGGTCACCCAGCTAGGAAGTATCTAAGGCCAGGCTTGATCCCAGGACCTCTTGTTTCCAGGCCTGACTTGCTCTCTTCTTAGCCAACTAGCTATCCCAAATTCTCTGTTTTTTAACCTGTACCAAATTGTTTTGGTGATTACTGCTCTGTATTGCAGTCTGACACCTGATATTTCTAGGTCCCTCTCCTTTCTTCCTATTTATTTTTCATTATTACTTTTGAGATTCTTGACTTTTCCCCCTTCATCTGACTTAATTATTTTTTCTAGTTCTACAAAATAGGCCTTTGATAGTTTTATTAGTATAACATTGAATAAACAAATTAATTTAGGTTGTTGTTATTTTTTATTATACTGGATCGGCCTACTCATGAGCAAATAATGACCCCAGTTATTTAGTTCTGTTTTTATTTCTGAAAAGAACTTTTACTAGTTGGATCAAGATAGTTCCTGGATATATCTTGCTAGATAGATTCTCAGATATGTCATAATTTCCAAAATGATTTTAAATAGAATTTCTCTTTTTATCTGAGTTTATTGGAAACAGAGGAATGCTGATGGTTATGTGGATTATTTTATATCTCAAAACTTTGTTAAATTTATTATTTCAGTTAATTTTAAATTGACTCTTCAGAGTTTCCTAAGTAAATAATCATATCATTTGCTAAAAGTGATACTTCTGTATCTTTTATGCCCATGTTTATTACTTGGATTTGGCTTTCTTGTCTGATTGCTATAGCTAGCATTTCTAACATTATGTTAAATAGTAGTGGCAGTAGCCATCCTGGCCTTACCTCCAATCTTATTAGGATGGTCTCTAAATTTTCTTTATTATACATAATGTTTACCTTTGGATTTAGATAGATACTACTTACTATATAAAGAAAAAATCCATTTATTCCTGTGTTTTCTAGTGTTTTAAATGATTTTTGGAATTTATTTATTGAAATAATCATATTATTTATATTTATACAATTAACACAATCTATTATATTAATAATTTTCTTTATGGTAAACCAACTCTGCCTCCCTTGTATAATCTGAGTGTGGGAATATTGTGAAATCTCTAATATAATTTGGTAACTGACTATATATATATATAAACTAAATAAACCTTTTATTTTTTTAATTAAAATTTTTTATTTAATTAATTGACTTAGAATATTTTTCTATGGTTACATGATTTATGTTCTTTCCCCTCCCTCCCCCACGTAGCCAATGAGTAATTCCACTGGGTTTTGCATGTGTCATTGATTAAGACCTATTTCCATATATTAATATTTGCATTAGGGTGATGGCTTAGAGCCTACATTCCCAATCATATCCCCATCAACCCATGTGATCAAGCAGTTGTTTTTCTTCTGTGTTTCTACTCCCACAGTTCTTTCTCTGGATGTGGATAGTTTTCTTTCTCATAAGTTCCTCAGCGTTGTCCTGGGTCATTGCATTGCTGCTGGTACAGAAGTCCATTACATTCTATTTTACCACAGTGTATCCGCCTCTGTGTACAATGTTCTTCTGGTTCTGCTCCTTTTACTCTGCATCAATTCCTGGAGGTGACTTGACAATATTTTTTTTTCATTTTTTTTTGCATGAGTATTCATTTTTGCACCAATGTTCATTAGGGATATTGGCCTATAGTTTTATTTCTCTTCTTTTTCTTTATATTTCTTTGTTTTAATTCTTTTTATATGTACTCAGCATGTAGTTATATATGCTCTTGTTACATAAGGTCTTTGAGAGAGAGGATTCTTTTATATATTGTGGAGTTCTGTGCCTAGCACAGTGACTGGCACACAGTAGCTACTTAATGAACTCTTGTCAATTGATTAAATTCTTGCTACATACAAGGCACATTACTTCATTGTCTGTTGAACCATACTGAATTTGCAATTTACTAAAACCTTTGAATCTTTTCACATGAGCTGATTGTGACTTTCTTCTTTTCTTTCCTTCCTTCCTCCCTTCCTTTCTCTCTCCCTTCTCTGCCTCTTTCTTTTTTCTTTCTTTCTTCCTTCCTTCCTTCCTCCCTCCCTCCTTCCCTTTCCCTGTCTCTCTCCCACGTACCCACTCATCTCTCTCTTTTCCTTCTCTTCTCTCTTCTCTCTTCTCTCTTCTCTCTTCTCTCTTCTCTCTTCTCTCTTCTCTCTTCTCTTCTCTTCTCTTCCTTCTTCCTCTTCACAGAAAAAAGAGAGATTGGCTATTTGATGGCATTCATGGGATCACAAGATTTAGAGCTAGAAATTCCTTTAAATATCATATCACATCACATCATTTTATAAATGAAGAAACTGAGGTGCAAAGAGGTTAGGTGACTCACTTATACATAGTAAGTGACTGAGCTGAGATTTGAACCTGAGTTCTCTTACCTAAAGCCCAGTGTTCTTTCCACTATACCAGGCTATGGTGAGGATGAAGGGACATCTTCACACTTTGGGGTAGAAACCTCCTTAACTCACCAATAGGTCTGAGGCCTATTGGTTACCTTTAACCTTGTTTAAACCACCTACCAAGATGGTTTGTCCAGATGTGACCGCTGTGCAAGCTATAGCTTCTTACAGCCACATGTGAGAGCCAGGTGAGAGGTGAACCCCAAAAGTGTATGAGCAGCCCTGAAAAGGGGCTAGTCCTTCCTGAATATCCCATCCACACCTAGCTGGGTAGCAAAGTGGATGGAGCACTAGGTCTGGAGTTAGGAAAAAATGAGTTCAAATCTGGCCTCAGACACTTACTAGCTGTGTGACCTTAGGTAAGTCACACAATCTCTCTTTGCCTTAGTTTCCTCAACCATAACCTGGGTTCCTAATCCAATATTCAATTAAATGAAACGACAGTATTTCTCAAGTGGCACATAGTAGGTATTTAGTAAATAAGTGTTTCCTTCTTGACTTTGACCTTATGTATATGTATCATACATACAGGTTTCTGTTTGTATATGTGGACATATATTGTATGTATGTGTGTTCAAAAGGATGCACTGGAGATGGAAATGGTAAACCACTCCATTATCCTGCCAAGAAAATCCCCTGGATACCTATGGATCATGGAGTCATGAAGAGTCAGCTGAGACCAAGCGAACAACAATATATATTCAGCAGTGATATTTCTAGGGCAAAAGGACATTTTAATTACTTTTTAAACAATTGTTAGACTAATTTACAGCTCTGCCAATAGCTCATCAGCTTGCCTTTGTTCCCATAAGCACTCCAAAAATGGCTACTTCCATAGGTTTTCATCTTTGTCTGTCTGTCAAGTGTGGAGCAAAATCTCAGTTATTTTAATTTATATTTCTTTTTTTTTATTTGAGAATTATTTTTATATCTTTAATAATTTGCTATTCTTCTTTTGAATATTATTGTCACAAACTTTTGAACACTTATTTATTGAGAAATGGCCCTTTAAAAAGATATATACTATGTAAAACCCCCCAAAATGTATAATATTTCATATCTACATATATATCTCTATAATTCTCGTTTTTTCAGATGAGGATGCTCATGAGCAGAGAGGTTGCAGCTTCATTAAGGATAAACAAGTAGTAAGTAAATGGCATATTTGAATCCAGAACTTCTACCTCTGAACCTAGTATGCTTTCCACTGGACCTCACTGCTTTCCTCAACTCAATTCTCTCATCATTTTGCTAACTGTCTCTTCCAAAGATAGCAAGAATTACAGATTTGTCTCCTCTCCTTCCTCTACCATTCAAGTGCCAGGAGAAGTTGGGGCAGGGTTCCTTTTGGGACCCTTTTAGAGTTGTTTCCAGAAGCAGCCTTTGATCATTCTAAAGCCCAGCTGCCCTAAATGTTTGCAGGGGATTGACCGGTCACACATTCAGAACTAGGAAGGCACTTAGAGGCCATGTCCAACTCTCTTGTTTTATAGTTGAGGAAATTGCCCAGAGCTGCAGAACTAGGAAATGTCTCACGAAGGAGTTGAACTCAGGTCTTCGTGAGTACAAGTTCATCGCTCTGTCCATAATACCACTTACAGGAGTGAGTGGGCTACTGCCTCCCCCAAATCCCCAAACCTAAAGGGAAAATGCTAATAGGAACAGGAGGTGCCCAAGTGCTGGAGGAGAGAAGATGCAAAGAATACGAAGCCACCGTGAGTCTATGTGGTGGTGGTGGTAGTGGTGGTGTGGTGGGGATGATCTATTTGTAGAGAGCAAAAAGAACCGGAATCGTTAGACTCTAAGGGGATCTGTTGTATTTGGGAGCCGGTGTTCTGGTGTCCATAGTACAGAATAACGCCTCAGGGAAACAGAGATGCTCTGGTCCAGAGAGCATTTTCCAACAGAAAGACAACTGACCCAGATGCAGATTCCAGAGAGTTCTGTATACCATTTTGGAGTGTTGATTCCATGGGAAAGGGAATGAGTTCCATCTTCTGGGAATTTAGAGGAATTGCAGTTAAAAATTACTGATGACAAAAGGGAGCAGAGACTAAGGATAACCAACTGCAGCAGGAGTAGATCAGTGGTCTATGGGCACAGGCCAAAGAGACACAAAGAGGAGTCCTATGGATTCATGTTGTACTTGTAGGCCACTAAAATCCCCATATCATTTTTCACTTGATTATTTTAATGTTATATTTTTATTTTATATATATATATAAAACATTTTAAAAATCATGTGAAAAATATAACATAAAAATAGATTTGTTTATATATTACAAATATTGATGAATAATATGTATTAAAATATGCATGTAAAATTACAGTATAACATATAACATTTTTAAAGTCCTGTAGAAAATCTTGTATATCTATTATACATGTGTATATATGTGTGTATATAAATGTGTGTGTGTGTATGAGTGTAATATTTCATGAGGCAGTAGGTGGCACAGTGGATGGAGCACCAAAGCAAATTCAGGAAGACCTGAATTCATATTCAGACTCAGACACTTATTACAACCCTGGGTAAGCCATTTAAACGTCTGTCAGCTTCAATTTTTTCAGCTGTAAAATGGGAATAATACCCTATTTCTTAGGGTAGTTGTGAGAATCAACAGAGATAATTTTGTAAAGCACTTGGCACAATGCCTGGCACACAGTGGGGGCTTTGTAAATGCTTATTCCCTCATCTAATTAGGTTTGTCCCATAATTTAAGCCTAGTTTGTTAAGAAATTTTGTGAGGCAACCAGTTGGCACAATGAATGGATTTGTGAGGGGGTGAAGGGAAGGTAGATAGGAAGGATGGATGGGAGAAAGGAGAGAAGAAGCTAGAGGAAGGGAAAGGAAGGTAGCGGTCCCCAGCCCAGGCAGGGGGAAATTGACCTGAGCCCTTTGGGGCTCAAATAAAAGATCAGAGAGAAATTTAGAATTTAGAATAGCTAGACTTTATTTAGCTTAGAAAGGGGAAGGTCTAGGGAAAATTAGGAGGTAGATAGAAGGGGAAAAGGTGCCAAGAGAGAGAGCTCAAGATTTGAGAGCATCCAGGGTAGAGAGTGCAAAAAGGCGCCAAACTTTCTCTTTTATACTTTCTCCAACACCTCTCACAAAGGAAGTGGGTGGTGTCGGGGGAAGTTGTGGCAGGGTGCCCTGGGAGTTGTAGTCTCTCAGGGCTTACAATAATTTTAAATGACACAGATTTCTGGGCCCAGAGTCAGGAAGAACAGAGTGACCCAGGGCAAGTCTTTTAACCAGTCAGCTTCCCTTTTCTCCATTGTAAAATGGAGTTACTCACAATACCTAATTCCCAGACTTGTTATATGGGTCAAATGAGAAATCTGTGATGTGCTTAGCCCAGTGCCTGACATATGATAAGCACTAAATAAATTCTAGTTACTATGGTTCTTGTTCATCCAACATGGTAGCCCTCTTATCCCATCTATGTGCCATTTGAAAATTTGGTCTACAAGATGTCTATGTCTTTATCCAAATTATTGGTTAGGAAGTCATTGATATTGAGATGATTGATATTGAATAGCGCAGACCAGGGACAGATCCCCGCCATTACAGACTTGCCTCCAAGTTTCCATTAGATGTGGGAAAGGAAAGGAATAAGCATTTATTTATTAAGCATCTATTATGTACCAGGCAGGGCACTAAACACTAAAAATTCTAGCAATAGCCCTTAGAGGTCTTATTATCTCCATTTTTATAGTTGAGGAAACTGAGGCAGAAAGCAAATAAGTATCTTGCCTGGGTTGTAAGCCTAGTAAGTATCAGAGGCTAGATTTGAACTTAAATTTTTCTAAGTTGAAGCCCTAAGTAACTACTCATTAATGATGATTATTCTTTAGGTTTGATTTTCTAGTCAGAATCTGCTTTTCCCCTAATATTTTACTAATCTACCAGTTTAATAACCATGTTAAAAAAGTAAATAAAGAGAGCAGCTCAGTGCCTCAGTGGATAGAGAATTAGGTCTAGAAATGGGAGGTCCTGGGTTAAAATATGGTTTCAGACACTTCTTAGCCAGGCGACCCTGGGCAAGTCACTTAACTCCAGTTACCTAGCCCTTACTGCTCTTTTGCCTTGGAACTAATACTCAGTATTAATTCTGAGACAAAAGGTAAGGGTTTAAAAGGAAAAAAAGCAAAGGAAGTTAGTCTTATGTAATTTTTAAAAATAAAGTCATACTGACTCTTTGTCACTACTGCTTCCCTTTCTAAGTTCTCACAAATTGTCTCTTTAATAATATGTACTAGAATTTTTCCAGGAAGAAAAGTCAAGATGACCAACCTCTAGTTTGGAGACTCTAATCTGGGACATTTATTATGCTCCAGTTTCTTTTTGACATCTCTCTCATGCTCCATGTTCTCTGAAGGATCACCAGTGGTGGCTCAGCAGTTACACCTGCCAATTCTCCCAATACCCTGAGCTTAGACATAATCACTTGAACTCAGTTGAGAGTATCTGACTTCTCGTTTACTACCTCATTTATCTTTCAACTTCTTATTAACCATTTTGGCTGCCCTTCACAGTTCAAAAATCATTCTCCTTGGCAGAGAAAAAAATCAAAAAATCAAAATAAGAGCCAAGTAATTCTAACTTTCTACATCTCATATTATCCTCCTTATCCTGTGCAGTAAGAATAAGATTATCCCTCCCTTTCCCATAAATCAGGAAGCTGCACAAAGGATTGTACCATAAAGTGGTTTCTCATACTCAAAAAATGTAGACTATTTTGAGCCAATATATACATCATTCTCAAGATTCATAGCAAACCACTAATAGCAATGCAATGATCCAGGACAATCCAGAGGGACTTAGGCGAAAGAATGCCATCCACCTCGAGAGAGAGAACTGTGGGAGTAGAAATCCAGAAGAAAACATAAGATTTATCACTTGTTTATATGGATTTAGGGTGTGGGATTTTGGTTTTAAAAGTTTATCATAAAAAATGAATAATGTGGAAATAGCTATTGCTTATCAACTCCGGGAGGGGGAGGGAAGATGAGAGGGAGACAACATAAATCATGTAACCATGGAAAAATACTTTAAAATAAATTAGAATTTAAAAAAAAAAACAAATTAAAAAAAAGATTCATAGCAAACCACCCTGTCCATACAATGCCAGCTAGGACTGTGGAGGGACTCTGAGATGACACTGGACTTGGTCTGTTGAGGCTACCACAGGCCAGAAGAGAGTCAGGACACCTGGCTACTCATCTAAACTGCCCTTAGTGTTGCCGTGTAGAAAATGATGATTTTGGATGGGGTGACCTACGAGTGCCCACATTTCTCTGATCATCTTGTGCTATATTTTAATCCACCACACGATGGCAGCAGAGTAACACATCTGGTTAGCAGCAGCCTGAGCTGTAAATGGACAGAGACCTGGGGCAAGGGCAAAAGCCACAAAATCACGAATGTCAATGTGGGAAGAGAACCTAGAGTACAGGATGGTTGTCAGAGCTAGAAGGGATTCGGGAATGTAGGGTGCCAGATATTGAAGAGAGTTTAAAATATGGAGTGCTAGAACTGTAAGGAAAAGAGGAGGAGAAGAAGAGGGGAAGAAGGAGAAAAGGGAGAAGAGAAAGAAGGAAGAGGAAAGAGGATAAGGGGAAGAATAAAGAGAAAGAAGAGGAAGAAGGGAAGAAGGAGAAAAAGGAGAAGGGGATGAAGAAGAGAAGGGGAAGAAGGAGAAAAAGGAGAAGAGGGAGAAGGAAGAAAAAGAGGAAGGAGGAAGAAAGGTAGAAGGCAAAAAAGGAGAAAAGGAAGAAGGAAGAGGAGGAAAGAGGAAGAGAAAAGGAAAAGAAAAAGGAAGAAGGAGAAAGAAGAAAAAGAAGAGGAGGAGGAGGAGGAAAAAGAAAAAAAGATCCATATAGCATTTAACTATGTGCTAGGCACTGTGCTGAGAACTTTGCCATTATTATCTTTTTTGATTCTCACAGCCACCCTGGGAAGTAAATGCTATTATTATCTCTATTTTACAAATGAGGAAGCTGAGGTTAAGTGATTTGCCCATGGCCACATCACTAGTATCTGAGGCTGGATTTAAACTCGAGTCTTTCTGATTCCAGGCCTAACAGTCTCTCTGTTGTGCCACCTCAGAACACGGAATGTCAGTGATAGAAAGGAACATAGAATACAGAA
Organism: Gracilinanus agilis; assembly: GCF_016433145.1. Lineage (NCBI taxonomy): Eukaryota > Metazoa > Chordata > Mammalia > Didelphimorphia > Didelphidae > Gracilinanus > Gracilinanus agilis. The sequence continues at coordinate 700,258,203 of NC_058130.1, read as the reverse complement.
CATGGATTATTTCAAAATCTTGGAGCAGGAAACAATGTGGCAGAACTGGGAATGCATTTCTGATTGTCTTACATCTCCCTTAATAAAGATGTCTTCCCTCTTTCCCTCTCAGTCCCACCACTCTTAGTTCATATAAGTTTCTGCTTGTGGAGGATGAACAATTGGACTTCAGGTAGGGACCGTGATGCCTGCCATCCTTTGCTGCATCTCTTTCCCCCTCCATGGCTATTTCTCTTGTTCTTTCAGGATAAGGAAATCGCCTGGTATAGTGGAAATCTCACTGGATCAGAAGTCAAGAGCCCTTGTTTGTCTCTGCTTTGCTACTTACTACCTATGTAATCTTGGCTGAGCTACTTTACAGAACTCAATGAGCCTTAGTTCCCTCATCTGTAAAAATGAGGAGGATAATGCTTTTACTATCTAATTCACAGAGTTTTGGGCAAAATCAAATAGGGGTGATGGATGCCACACATTTTGTAGAATGTAAAGGTTTGTGTAAATGACATTTATTATTTGGGCTCTTTCTTTCTCTCTCCCTATACCCCATATTCCCAGCCTCTCAGGCTCTGGAAGTGGTTTACTCCTTTTACTTGGGTTCTGCTAGCCTCTCCCCCTTTCTAGACCAGTTCAGGATGCATTTCCTCCATGAAGCTTTCTTTCACTCCACTTGCTATCCCTCCAAGTCAAAAATGATCTTGTTATAATTACACTCAGCCTAGATCTCTCCTTTACCTCGATCCAATCAACAAGCCTTCATCAGCAAGGCTGCATGTGGTAATGGCTAGGAAGACTGGCCTCAGAGAAGGCTCTGGCTCCAACCCTTTCTTGGCTGTACCCATCTGTGTCCCAGGAAGCTCTCTTCCAATGGATGCTGCAGAGAAAGTACCTATCTGAACTGTCAAGGCAACTCCTCACCAGAAGTTCCCTGCAACCAATAAACTCACAGGTCCAAGTCACAATCAACAACATAGAATTTATTATGCACCTACTATGTGCAAGGGAGTGTGCAAAGCAAGGGGGAAGGAAGTATTCATCAAGTGCCCACTCTATATCAGAGATTGTGCTAAGCTCCTTACTAACATCATCCCATTTGATCCTTACGACAGTCATGGGAGGTAGGTGCAATTGTTCTCCCCATTTTACGGTTGAATAAACTAAGGCAGACAGGGATTAAGTGACCTGTTCAGGATCACACAACTAGTAAGGGTCTGAGGCTAGATCTGAAATCATCTTCCTGACTTCAGGCTCCTTTCTCTATCCACTGCAGCACTTAGACTATCCACTGAGTCACCTAGCTACCCCAAAAGCTTTTAATTTAAAAAAGTAGTAAAGGACATAGATAGCCTTCATATCAATGTTTCAAATGACAATCACAAATCTTGGAGAGTTATCAAATAGACTGGATGACAAAGTCAGGATTTAGATAGGTCTTGACAAGCTAGAATATTGTAGCAAATTTAATAAAATGGAATTCAAAAGGAGGTACAGATAAAGGCTTGTTCTTGGGTTTAAGACTTTGTACTGGGAGCAGGTAGGTGTCTCAGTGGATTGAGTGGTATATGACTAGACATCATTTTTTCTGGAAAAGAAAATCAGGAGCTTTTAATGACTTACAAGGTCAATATACATCAATAGTGTGATATGGCATCCAAGAAAATAATGTGGGCATCTGTCCCCCTCCTCAGTCAATGGCCAAGTTTAGGTGCCAGCTGGAAGAGATTGAGAAAACAATGACATAATTCTTGGCTACTAGAAATGAGAACTCAAGAACAGACAGAAGAATATGAAAATTCATAGAGGAATGAATTCATGAAACTCAGATGCCCTTGAGCCAGAGCCAGTGCAGGGAGTACATGGTGAGGCAGAAGATGCTTGAGGTATGGCCTGAGCATAGTAATCAGCAGAAAGTTGGCCTCCAGTTTCTTTCTATTTAGGGACCCTGGAATCCTTGTCCCCAGGCTACAAGAAGAGCTGAGTCCTGGATGCAGAGTTCAAGAGTCCATATTTTGTCTAGCCTGCTAAATATTTGTCCACTTGCAGGAAAAATGGCTCTGAGTTTGCTAAAGAGACTTATCTGTGTCTTCCTAAGGCACCTGCAATCAGAATGTATCTATAAATGTTTGGGGATGTCCTGGGCACAAGAGAAGCTGTGGATGCTTAGAGTAGGGTAGCTGTTCCATATTATTTCCGTTGGCTAATTGATTAGTATGGGTCTACCTTTCAGATAAGACATATGGGTTGCTTAGATTTATAATCCATAATAGCATCCAAACACCAATCTATACACTGCCTTAGTCCTTTTGTTGCACCTATTCAAAGAATAAAAATACAATATGCAGTGAAACCTGTCTGTCTCTTTACACGGGGGGGGGGGGGGGGGTGGGGAGGGAGAGGGAGAGGTGGCAGGCATAACAATTCCATTATGCCAGGATCATATAACTAAGGATCACTGAAATATCAACCAGTCAACAAGCATTTATTGAGCACCTGACATGCCAGAGAGTGAAAAGCAATATTATGTAATGGTTGGGATTCTAGTCTTGTAACCAAGACCACCTGGGTACAGGTCCTGTCTTGGCTGAATGATCTTAGCCCAAATCACTTAACCTCTCAGCAAGTCTATAAGGTTGTAAGCCACAGAGAGGGTGATAGTCTATATTAGTAGAGAGAGTTCCTTCATCTAGGATGGCAATTCTTAATTTTTTTGGTGTCGTGTACCCCTTTGGCAGTCTTGGGAAGTTAATGGACCCCTTCTCAGAATAGTGTTTTTAAATGTATGAAACAAAATATGTAGGCTTTCAGAGGTAATTAGATTAAAATACACACATATATATTACACATACATGTGTGTGTGCAAATATTTATGTGTATATCATATATATACACATATGTATATACACACACATATCTATCTATGTTCATGGACCTCAGGTTAAGAACCCCTGATTAAGTAGTTGCTCATACCAAGGAAATAATTGGTCTAGTCTGTGAAAGGGAATTCTTTATTTTCTTTGTCTATTTTGAATTAATCAATCTAAGAAATCCCTACTTAACACTTTGTTATCAAGTAAAAGAATTCACAAGACACTTACTTGGAGAGCTCCACCCTCTTAACCTAATCAATCAGAAACTTGTGAATCTTTTTTTTTTTTTTTAAACCCTTACCTTCCGCCTTAGAATCAAGGCAGAAGAGTGGTAAGGGTAGGCAATGGGGGTTAAGTAACTTGCCCAGGTTCACACGGCTGGGAAGTGTCTGAGGCCAGATTTGAACCTAGGACCTCTCATCTCTAGGCCTGGTTCTCACTCCACTAAGCTACCCACCTACCCCTTGAATCCTTTGATAAGAGTTGACACCTTCAGAGGTGGATTCCACAGACACTGCCCTCCTGGACAGTGCTAGGCAATTTGGAAGCTGTGATTGGCCCCTGTGAAGAGGGGAAGGGACAGGAATAGGACTATAAAAAGTCCTTAATGGGTTCAGCTTGAGGCTTTGGCTTGAATCTTGGACTTGGAGCTTTGGTTGGTGACCTGTCTCTTGGACGTGACTTTGGACTTGGACCTTGGCTTCAACTTGGGACCTTGGTTCTTGGACTGTTTCTTGGGTGAGTGAGTAGCTGGCCTTCCTTTCCTGACTTCTGGAGAGATTAGTTCCAGAGAGGCCTTTCCCTCTTGGAGGAGGCCACATGGGTGGAATACTGAGTCCTTCAGTGGAGGGTTAACAAGCCCTGCTGGGTTGAGCCAAGCACCAGAGCAATATTTAGTGTGATGGGCTAGACATCTTCTTTACCCTCTTTTTGCATTTTTCTACTTTCACTCTTTCTACCTCTTTCTAAATAAAAGCTATTAAAAGTCATTTTGACTTGAGCTATAATATTTTAAATTGGTGACCACCATATTATTTTAGAATTCTCACATATTTAGTCAAACCCTAAATTTAATTCATTAGAAGTCCCACTAGGCACTGGGTGGGGATATAAGACTACAATAAAACAAATAGTTCCCCCCTGCTCTTTTGGAGCTTAAATTCCATCAGGGAGACATATATATGTGTATATATATATGTCTACATATATACATGAAAATATATATACAATATACTATTTCTGTCTATCTGTCTATAGACATAGATAGATATGCACAAATAAGATACAAGATGATTTTCGTGGGTAGGGTCCCAGCTATTGGGAAAATCAAGAAGTCTCCGTGAAGATGGCACTTGGGACAGCTAGGTGGCTCAGTGGATAAAGAGCCAGGCCTAGAGATGGTGATGTAGGCTGAAATAACTCACAAATCCTGCCAAGTAGCTGTAAAAAATCAAAAGAACTTGGAAACAATAGTTATTTGATCAGTATGAGGCTACCTTTCAAATAAGACATATGGGTTGCTTAGATTTATAGTTATGAGAAAACCCACATCAATCACATAACCTGTCTTTGGTTAAGGGGGTTCAGATTCCCAATCACACATAACTAGGGTCAAACACTGTTCAGTTTCCACCATCACTGCCTTCCTTAGAGTTTGCTCAGAAAAGAGTAAAATCTGACCAAAAGTCCTGGGATAGCTCCCCCCAAACCAGTGGACAACCAGTGAATCATGGGTAAGGCCAAACAAACCAAAGTGGACCATGGGTAAAATGACATCAGTTCCCCAGAGACACAGGGCAAAAACTGCCCCCAAAAATGACTTCTTCCTTAGTAACTAATCAAGGTAAGAAGCCTTCCGGAAAACCCTTCACATACCTCCTCAACTACCTTTACACACTCCTTTTCCTTACCTTGTCTACCTCCCTTTACTTGCTACTATTACTTTCCCTCATCATGGAGTGAGCTGTCAGTTCTCTGGACCAGACCCTAATTTCTGCCTTGCTCACATTAACAGGAGATCCTGGATTCAAATCTGGCTTCAGACATTTCCTACCTGTGCAAGTCACTTAACCACCCTGATTGTCTAGCCCTTACCACTCTTCTACTTTGGAATCAATACTCAGTATCACTTTGAAGATGGAAGGTAAGGATTTTAAAGAAAGAAAAAAAAATGGCACTTGAGGAAAGGACTGAAGTAAATGTTGGATTTCAATGAGAAATTTTGGAAAGGAGATGAAGTTTTTGGTGGGCTGGAGCTCATGAATTGATTCTAACTAGTTATATCCACACTAACCATTCCTCTTAGACCAACAAAATGAGCTTAGTGAGGGTCCCCTAGGAAAGTTTGGGATTAGCAGTCATTCTTCTCTCAGAGAACCAAAGAGAGCTTGTCATTGATGTCAGAACTATCAGCTTCTTTCTAGGGTGGGTTGGAAGGCATAGCTTGAACTTTCTGTCCTTTTGGTTAAAAGGATTAGATTAGTGATTTAGCCACCTCACTTAGTAATTCTTAGACTGCATTCGTAGAGCTATGATGTCCAGGAGAAGTTTTACTCTGTATTAGTCAGATTACAGTTGGGGTATTGTATTCAGTCCTGGACACCAGAAGGAATTGGATAAGCCGGAAAGATCAGAAAGGGGCAACCAAGAAAGCAAAAGATCTCTAATCCATGCCATATGACAATCTGCTGAAGTAACCAAAAATGTTTAGTCTAGAGAACAGATGATTTGGGAGTAGGGGGGTGGGGGTGGGAAATGGTTTATAACTCTTTAAGTATTTGTAGGGCTATTTCTTGAAAAAAAGAATTAGACATTTTCTGCTTGCTTCTGAAGTACAGAATTAGCATCAATTGTTAGAAGTAGAAAAGAAGTAAATTTAGGTTTGTTGTAGGGGGAAAACTTGCTAAAAATCAGAGCTATTTAAAAGTGGAATGGATTGTCTTAGGAGGTAGAAAAATAAAATATTAAGTTATTATTATATGCCAGACACTGTACTGAATGATAGATATACAAATACAAGCAAGAAGAAAGACAATCCCTGCCCTCAAGGATCTTATATTCTAATGTGCAAAAATAGCTGAGAAAGGATGGGAGGAGCAACTCATGGAGGAGCAAAGTCCATAAATAGTCCAGGGAGTCACAGGTTTGATATGAGCAAGGCTGGCATCATATGTTGTTCAAATGATGATTCAAATGGGAGTGAGTTTCAACAATGGTTTGATAACCATGCAGTAAAGCAGATTTTTCAATCAGGTATGGAACTAGATGGAACTAGAGTGGAACTAGATGGACTTTAGGGCCTCTGACAACTCTGAGATTCTATAAAAGGTGAAAACTTCAGAGATATTGGCAAAAATAACCTAGCTTAGGAAAGCTGATCTTAGGAAGACCTAACTTACTCAAGGTCACTTAATGACAAAGCTGAGATTTGATCCTAACCTTAGTGTTCTTTCCATTCTACCAAGAAGTTCCCTATTGTACCCCATCTACTGTAGACAGAAGAAAGGATATACATGGACTGCCCTTAGAGACCTCATTGACCTGTGGTGGTCAACCTATGGCATGCATGCCAGAGTGGGGTACTCAGAGCCTTCTCTGTGGGCATGTGCCATCACACCAGCACAGAATTCACCAGAGTTTCTTAGTAGAAAGCCAGAGGGTCACAGGGCCGGGCTGCTTCTCTCCCCGTCTCCATGCACACCTGAGGACATCACCTGTCCCTCTTGAAGGTTTGCCATCACTGTCATAGACTAACAAATCATTAAGGGGCAGGTGAGTGGCACAGTGGAAGAGCCCCAGGCCTAGAGTCAAGAGGACCTGGCTTCAAATCTAGCCACCAATACTTCCTAGCTGTGTAACCCTAGGCAAGTCACTTAACCCTCTTTGTCTAACCCTTGTCCTTCTTTCTTAGAGGGAAATAAGTAGGAGTATGACATGGTTGGACCTGTGCTGTAAGAAGCCACTTTAGTGACTGAATGGAGAATGGATTGGAGTAAGGAAAGACTGGAGGTAGGCAGACCCACCATTGGGCTATTGCTATTGCAATAATCCAGGTAGGGGTTGACAGGAGCCTATGCAAGGGTGATGATAGTGTCAGAGCAGAAAAGGAGACATATTCAAGAGATGTTCTGAAGATGAAGACCCTGGCAACCTTGGCAACATCTTGGCTATGGGGATGGTGCTGGTGGTGAGAGATCCTGAGAAATCCAAGATGGACTTGGGCCAGGAGTTTAAGGGCCTGGGAGGACAGCGATGTCCTCTACAATAATAGGGAAAGTAAGAGAGAGTGTGTGTTAACGAGAAAGATAATGAATTCCATTTTGTACAAATTAAGTTTAAGATGTCTATTGGGTATCCAGTTTGAGATGTCCGAAAGGTAGGTATAAATGTAAGACTGGAGAGCAGCAGTGCGCTTGGGGCAGGATAAGTAGGTCTAAGAATCATCAGCTTAGGAATGGCCACTAAATCCAGAGGAGCTGATGAATCACTAAGTGAAATAGTATATATAGAAGAGGAGAACCAGGGCAGGACCCAGGAAGACACCTGCGTTTAGAGGTCTCAGGAAGAGACAAAGGAGAAGTGGCCTGATTAAGTTCTCAGTCTTTTGAGGAAGATGCAAATGATACACAAGGGAGAAGTAAGACCATTGGGAAGTCCATGGTTAGGCCAGTTAGTATAATATAGTAACTGTCCTAAGTATGCAGAGGACAGAAAAAGAGCACTGACTTTTTCCTTAAGCATGAGTCCTTCCATAGCTGCCAGTTCTACTCACTAAACTTTAGTGGCTCCCATTTATATCCAGGATCAAGTATAAACTTCTTTGTTGGCCTTTTACATCCTTTTCAACCAATCTCCAACCTCTTTTTAGCTTCAATGTATATTGTTCCTCTTCTTGCCTATGTGACCCAACAAAACTGGCTCCATGACTGTTCCTCAAACACAACAGTCTACCCATACAGACATTCATCTTCCTGTCCTTTGCACTGTCTGCCCCCCACATGTCCTTGCCTCTACTCTCTTAGGATTCTTAGTTTCTCTTAAAGATGAACTCAAATACTACCCTCTCCACACTTGTGCCTGTTCCCCACTGCTGCTAGTGTTCTCCCAAATTATCTTGTATCTGTTTTGTATGTGTGGATATGTAGTGTGGATATATAGTGTACACGTGTATATGTTTGTGTCTACATACATGTACATGTGTGTATACATATATGTGTGTGTCATCTTCTTTAGACAATGTAGATTGTAAATTCTACAAGGGCAAAGACTGGTTCACTTTTATCTTTGTGTTCCCAACACGTACTGCAACGTCCAGCGCATAGTAGGTATCTGATAAAGGATCAATGAGTTGATCATTAATAGCTCGTATAGAAGGAAGAAAGACATAAGTTTGAATAATGTGTATGATCTAGACAAAGATGAAGTGTACAGAGGAGGCTGACTCTACTGAGAAAGATTCCTAGATGGGAAATTTGGAGATCTGAGTTCTAGTTCTGCTTTGGTCCCTGACATACTTTTTGACCTAAGGCAAGTTTCTTGCCCTTCTCTCTATATAGAATTACAGAATTTCTGAGTTGGAAGGGACCTCAGTAACTCTCTAATCCAACTCATATTTTCCTGAGAGGCCATGACTAAGAAGAATCAGCTATGTGAATCAGAAGACTCTGTGAAATGAGCACTCACTATAGGTCTAGCTTATCCATCTGGAGTATAGGGGGTGTTCAGGGAGTATTAGTACCTTTGGTGGGAAGACTCGATGAGTCTTTTTCAGGGCAGCTCATCCTCCTTTTTTGGACCCAATTCTTACCTGGGCTTCACCTATAGTATGCACAGTGGCTATGCCCCAGTAAAACCATCTCAGTAGTCAGCAAAGGTGGCATGGGGCAGATGAGAATGATTTGTTCCAATGCTACTGAAGCAAGCCGTAGGGGCTTGGTTAGAAATCAAAGATGCCAAGGTCATCCACTGCATCCTGGGCCATTGCCAGTTGTCCTTATTTTATCTTGCCATTGGACTTAGATGACTCTGGAAAAGAGACTGAGGCTGATGACTTTGTACAACTCTGCCTCACTTAAATCCAATTCATGAGCAAATCAAGATATGATCCTGTGACGTTATTGGTCCTCTTTGAAAACAAAGGACGAACAGCAACATTATGGACAATTGCATGGAGGGGTGGGAGAAAGAGAAGACTTTGTTTCTTTCCCTGTCATTGTACCCAGCAGTGAATCTAACCACCCAATAGGAGACATTCCATCTAGAGTTTAGGAGTTAGTTCAAAAAAAAGCTTGAGGTTCAATTGAGATGTTTAGACACTCTCTCTCTCTCTCTCTCTCTCTCTCTCTCTCTCTCTCTCTCTCTCTGTCTCAGAATGGGATACTTGGCAGTTCAAAAGAGAGCTAACTGTGTATTCCAGGGAGAACTGGCCTGGCATTTGGGAGTAAGTTTTGGAGAGAAGGTGACCTGGAAGTCCAACTAAATAACTCACATAAGAGAGACTTTACCACACGGTGATAAATACAAAACACAAAGTGATAACATCTGACAGCATATGCAGAACTCCATCTTCATAAGTCTCTCACTTCTTTACTAAGAGGAAGAATATTTCATTGTCTGTTTTGAGAATGACCACTGTAACTTGTCTGACTTTGACTGTCCTTTGTTGTTTCATTTACATTATTGAAGTCCTTATTCATATTGCTTTCCTTACACTTCCCTTTACCTCTGAATCTTAGAATCCCTGGCTTCCTGTAAGACCCAAATCAAATTCCACTTCCTCTAGGAGATCTTTCCTGGTCCTACCAGCTTCTAGTGCTAACTACACTTAGGTTATCTTTCTTCTACTCTATATTTACCTTATGAGATCTGATTTACTTGCATCATCTCCCCCAATAGAATGTAAGCTCCTTGAGGGCAAGGACTATTTTTGTTTTTTCCTATCTGTCTGTCTCTAGTCCTTACCACAGTGTCTGAAACATAGTATGACTGAGTAAATACTTATTCTTAAATTGATTTATGACCAAAAGAAAAAAGAAGGTGAGGGATGATATTATATTGGGAAATGCCTATAATATAAACACAAAAAGACATCAATAAGACATTTTCAAAAAGAGAAAACAGACAAACAATACCCTTGGTGATCTAGCAGTTTCCTATCTGATGGCCTAGTAGCTAAATTGTCTGAGAACTGGGAATAATGTTATATGTAAAGTGTTTTTGCAAGCTGTTGATCACTCTGTCAATGTCAGATGCTATCGTTATTGTTTTATTTATGTTTTCCTTTTCTTTGCCTGAAGAACTATTTCTGTAACTGTTATTGTGGTAGAAGCTTTGGAGAGTCATGAAATGTTTGATAGGTGTAGAGAATGGATTGCCTACTGATGGTTACACACCATGCTGAGGCTGCCAGCTAATTGTACGCTTGCTAATACTGATTCAGGAGAGGGAACAGTTAACCAGCTCTAGAATATTATACAGTTTGATAGGTTCTGTAGTTAAAAACAAACAAGCAAACAATGATGTCTAATAGGCAGCTTTTGAGGCAGGACTAGAATATAGGAGGGAGATTAGGGCTGGATGGCTATTTGGAAGTCATCAGTATAGAACCAATGGAAGCTGATTGGATGCATCAGAGAGTATGGAGAGAGAGAAGTGGGTAGACAGGACAGATTGGCTCTATATTATACTCGTGCTTGGGACTCACATAAGATACTCTACCTCCTGACTGGACATTTGCTTTTTTCTTTTTCTTTAAACCCTTACCTTCTGTCTTAAAATCAATACTAAGTATTATTCCAAGGCAGAAGAATGATAAGGGCTAAACAATGGGAATTAAGTGACTTACCCAGGGTCACACAGTAAGGAAGTATCTTAGGTCAAATATGAACACAGGAACTCCCATCTCCAGGCCTGGAGTTCTAGCCACTAAGCTACCTAGTTGTCCCCTGGGCTGTCCCCCAAGTCTGGAATGCTCTGCCTCCTTATTTACACTTCCTGGATCTCTTGGCTTCTCTGAACTAAAATTCTCTGTTTGCAAGAAGCCATTTTCAGTCCCCCTTAATGCTAATAGCTTCCAAATTCCATGTTTGCAAGAAGCCTTTCTCAGTTCCCCTTAATGCTAATAGCTTCCCTCTGTTGATCTTCAGTTTAACCTATAAATATCTCATTTGTACATAGTTGCTGGCATGTTGTCTCTCTCATTAAACTGTAAGCTTCTTGAGAATAGGGACTGATTTTGCCTTCCTTTGTATTATTCCCAGTGCTCAGCACAGTGCCTGGCACATAGCAGATGCTTAATAAATCCTCATTGTTTTCATCATTGCTATTGCCCTGATCAAAGCAGAGAGGCAATGTAGCAAAATGAAAAAAAAAAAAAAGTCTGATTTTAGACCATCTGGGTTAGCATCCTAGCTACTACTCACTAGATCTGTGCCCCTGGGTAAATCACTTAAAGCCTCTTGGAGGATTCCCTCATCTGTAAAAATGCTGATAATGATGCATGAGCTTCCTATATCAGAGAACTGTGGAGTGTAAATTGATATTTAAAGAGTGTGTCATTATTCCTTGGATAATGAAATCACTGAGCTTATCCGGAGATCTTAACACAATGCCTTCCACATAGTAGGTGCTTAATAAAGGCTAGCCGATTAACTAGTATTATTATATAAAATACATATTATACAAGTATACAATATTATACACTTAATTCTACAAAGAACCTAAGGCTGGGAGCTCGTCACCCACGGAAAAGGAACTGGAAGGGGCATCAGGCTCCCTGGGTTTTGATAAGGTCAGTGGATAAGGGTAAAAGGAGATGTAGACACCTCCATTTAGCAGAGAGAAGGAAGCAGAAGGGGAAGGGAGTAATCATTTGTTAAGTATCTACCATAAGCCAAGTGCTTTACAACTATTATCTCTTTCGGTTCTCACAACAACAACGTTGGGAGCTGGGCATTTTTATTATCCCCATTTTATAGAAGTTGGACAGAAGTTAAGTGACTTGCCCAGGGTAGCTAGTGTCACAGATAATAAGTGTCTGAGATCAGACTTGGATTCAGGTCTTTCTGATTACAGGTTCAATGTTCTATCTATTTTGCCACCTTGGGCAGTTGGTCATGGGTTTCTTCCAAAACACCAATAGTCAGGAAATCTCAAGCCACTCTACAAATCACTGTAGACTAACCTTCTATGATCATGTATCCATTGGACAGCCAATAAACATTTATTAAGAACCATTTATTGGGGGCAGCTAGGTAGCATAGTAGATAGAGCACCTGGCCTGGAGACAGGAGGATCTGAGTTTAAATCTGGCCTCAGACACCTCTTAATTGTGTGTGAACCTGGGCAAGCCACTTGACTCCATTTGCCTAGCCTTTGCTTTTCTGACTTTAAGCTGATAGTAAGACAGAAAGTAATGGTTTAACAACAACAAGAACTACCCAGGAAATTCAATTCAGCTTCCCAGCAGTGTATCTTTATGGTTATTGTGTTGGCCAGTCATGTCTGAAGCTTCCTGACCCCGTGGACCATAACTATCTATGGAGTTTTCTTGGTAGGCATATCGGAGTGGTTTGTTATTTCCTTCTCCAGAAGATTCTTTTGTCAGGCAATCAGAGGTTAAGTGACTTGCCCAGAGTCACAGAACTAGAAAGTGGCTAAGGCCAGATTTGAACTCAGTTCTTCTTTGAAGCCAGGTCCAGAGCTCTATCCACTGAGCTATATAGCTACATCCTTATTCATGGACCCAGGCCTCATTACTCAGCAGCTACTCCCTGGCTGACTCCAGTACTCAAATGGAACTGTGATCAAATGGATATTGTCATACTCTTATTATTATATTTATGTTTTTGTTTCCCTTGTTTGAAGAACTATTTTTGTAACCAGGATTATGTTGGAAGCTTTGGAGAGACACTCAGTGTTTGATGGGCACAAGGATAGAGGGACCTGATGACTTGTTATAGACTCTGCAGCTGATGCCAACTCATTGTGCCCTTGCTAAAATTAATGCGGGAAAGGGAAAGAGTTAACCAACTGTGTAGTATTTATGTAAATAGTTTGATAGGCTCTGTAATAAAAAGAGAGGAAAAAAAGATGCCTAGTAGCCAGCTGATGATGCAGAAATGGAATTCAGGAGAGACAGTCCTTCTAGCATGCAGACCACAACCTCTCCATTTGTTCTTCTTCTCTATGACTCTTATCCATGTCTCTAAGTTTGCTGCAGGGGACCACTGAACATGCTCTCTTTGCTTTGGTTGAAGTAAAAGGATCCCAATAGAAATTCATCTGTTATTTCTCATTCTCACTGTGTGACCAACTCATCTTTTTCACTTGTACTTTTTTAGAAATACATTTTTATTGATGTCTTTGCTTTTACCATACCCAGATTTCCTCTATACCCCTTCCTCTCTTTTGTTCAGTCATTTTTGTTGTCTGACCCTTCACTACCCCATTTGGAGTGTCCTTGGCAATGATATTGGAGTGGTTTGCTGTTTCCTTTTCTAGCTCATTTTACAGATGAAGAAACTGAGGCAAACAGGGTTAAGTGACTTGCCCACGGTCACACAGCTAGTATGAGGATGAACTCAGGAAGAGGAGTCTTTCTGACTCCAGGCCCAGTCCTTCATCCATTATGCCGCCTAGCTTCCTTTGTCCCAGAGGGATATCCCTTTAACATAGAACTTTTATTTTAAAAAATAAAAAATGTTTCAAAAACAAACACCTGGAAGAAATCTGACATTATATGCAATGCAATGTTTTCCATGGAGACATAATCTTTCTGCCCAAACTTTCCTCTCTTCCAAACTTCCATATAATTGTGGATAATACCCAGGCTGGTGACTTCGGTGTCATCCTTGACTCTTCATTCATACTCATCCCACACATATAATCTATTACACATTCTTGTCATTTCTACTTTCTTAGCAGATCTTTGATACCTCTCCACTAACAGCCACTACCATAATACAGGTTGTTTGTTTTTTAATCATTTCTGTTGCTGTTCAGTCATTTTTCAGTCATGTTTGACTCTTCACTAACCCCTTTTGGAGTTTTCTTTGTAAAGATACTGGAGTGTTTTGCCATTTCCTTCTCCAGCTCATTTTGTAAATGAGAAAACTGAAGCAAACAGGCCCAGGGTTTCACAGTTAGACAATGTCTGATTGTAAGCTCCTTGAGGGCAAGGATAGTCTTTTTTTTTTTTTTTTAATCACTTTTCTGCCTTGGAACTTATATTTAGTAGTGATTCTAAGACAGAAAGAAAGGGTTAAAAAAAACAACAGCCTAAAGTACATTTAAACTATTCATGGATTTCTTCTTTTTCATAAGCTCTAAGATAGAGTGGCCATTTCCCCCAGAAGGTTCCTATCATTTCCTCTCCGGCATCTACTTCCTTCCTGCTGGTGAGAATCAAGTCCAGAATTAATTTTTCCATTGTTGGTTTCTCCACATTTTGAAGGATGGAATTATTTTTAAAGCAAGCCAAGAAATTGTTATTATTATTATCTGATCTGACTTTGTTAGAGAACTCCAGCAGATATTTAGATAAATGAAGTTGCTATTCACCAGTGTATCATACCCTTGTACCAACTTTCTGATCTGTTGGTCTTTTTTCTTTTATGTGGTCTCCATTTAGTTTTGTCCAATGACATTATCACTCATATTTCTGCCTCTGTTGATTTTTAGCCAAATGCTCTCTCTCCCACTATCTAGTTTCTGGATTTCCTTATATTAATCTATTTACTAATAGATTAATACCATAGCAATATATTAATAGAAACATTAGCAGTTGTTGAATTGGCCAGTCTTGCTTTACTGTTTTACTTTGTAACAAGGGAAGGCTCCTCCTCTAGGAGAAAAGGATATAATTGCGATTTTAAAAACATTAAGATAGTAACAAAATATACAGATTTAATGCCCTCCTTTCACCCACTTACTTTGTTCTCTTTTGAAAAAGGGATATAGCCAAGGGAAAGCAGAAGGATATTGGGGAAAATGTACTGACTTTTGAAAAAAAATGATACAAAAAATTCCAGAAAAGATATCAATAACAATTCATTTTTTAAAAAATCAAAGGACAGCTAGGTAGCACAGTGGATATAGTGCTGGCCTGGAATGGGGAGGACCTGAGTCCAAATCTGGTCTCAGACACTTCCTAACTATTTGACTCCAAGCAATTGCCTAGCCCTCACTGCTCTTCTGCCTTTTTTTAAATATCGATTCTAAGACAGTCAATAAGGGTTTAAAAATAAATAAAAGAAAAATAAATTAGTATCTAGCCTTTTTCAGTCATATGATAATGATGAGTTTCATCCTACTAAATCTCAGTCTTATTTATGAGGTTAAATTTGCCTCCTTCTATAAGAATCTCTAGTAATAATGATAATAACTAGAATTTATACAGGTTCTATGTGGCAAGCACTGTGTTAAGTGCTTTACAAATATTATCACATTTAATCCTTAAAACAGACCAGGGGAGTTAGGTGCTTTTATTATCCCTATTTTGTAGTTGAGGAAACTGAGGCAAACAGCAGTTAAGTGACTTACCCAAGGATACGCAGCTAGTGAATGTCTGAGGCTGGATTTGAACTCATGTCTTCCTGATTCCAAGCCCAGTGCTCCATCCACTATACCACAGAGTTGCCTGTAGTTCTCTTTGCTTGTTAGTCATACTTTTTCAGTTGTGTATAGATAACTTGAGGCTATGGCTTTTATTTCTGGCCTTGGATTTTGTCTCTTGTGAACTTCTGGGCATATAAACGACTATTCTCCTACTTTCCTCCTAGCCCATCATCTATGGTATTTAGCTTGGTGTTATACATAGCTCTGTTATCTGTGAGCAAGGCAGAATTGCAATAGCCTAAAAGAAATGTGAGATGTGCAAATTTAGAGACATCTCCATCCCAAATGTTCCTATTAGCTATTTGTGCCCATCTTGTGGTAGAGCCTTCTGAGCTCATATGGGTCTGATCAGTCAGTTGGACACACCATAAATTGACCCCAATGTAATGGTGCCATTTTGGTCCTCTTAGAGTACGAAGGGCAACAACCAACCATACATAGATAGTTTTTGTTTTTAATTTTTACTCATCTTCTAACTTTTTCAATTTGAAGACCTTCTGGATTAGATATGTGAGAATCTAGACAAAAAAAATATTCCTACCAGTCCTTGACCGGCAGTCAATTATTCCTTAAAAAAATTTTTTTAAACCTTTACCTTCTGTTTTAGGATCAATACTAAGTTTCAGATCCAAGGCAGAAGAGTGGCAAGGGCTAGGCAATGAGGGTCAAGTGACTTTCCCAGGGTCGCATAAATGGAAAGGGCATAAGGCCACATTTGAACCCATGTCCTCCTGACTCCAGGCCTGGCTCTCTATCCACTGAGCCATCTCACTGCCCACAGTCTATTATTCCTAATCTTATTCATTTCCCAAAGTGATTATAATGAGGGTTAAATCTATGATTGGGGGAGAACGATCACTGTAGGGGTGGGACTGGTTCCCCACCAGTTTGTAATCCAGATAAGGGACAAATTTAGCTTTGTTGCAAAATCAATCTTCAAACAAATTTAGGAGTTACTATTTGATACTTTGATAGGAGTTACTATTTATTCTGTGTACAAGATTAAGGTTTATTCTGAGGCCAGGGTTACAGCTGGGGCTATGACAAGGGTTAGGACTCTGTGATAGCAATTAGGGGAGGAGTGACTACGCCTAGGATGCAACTAATTAATCCATTACAAAGCATTTTTTTTTTAATTTTAAACCCTTAACTTCTGTGTATTGACTTATAGGTGGAAGATTGGTAAGGGTAGGCAATGGGGGTCAAGTGACTTGCCCAGGGTCACACAGCTGGGAAGTGGCTGAGGCCAGATTTGAACCTAGGACCTCCTGTCTCTAGGCCTGGCTCTCAATCCACTGAGCTACCCAGCTGCCCCCTACAAAGCATTTTTTAAGCAATTCTATCTATGGACTTATCTACTAAGTGCTAGTGATAAAAAGAAAAAAGCAAAAAAATAAAATGGTCCCTTCTCTTAAGGAATATGGGGAGAATTAGACATATACAAGAAAGGTACAAAGTAAAGGGGAGAAGTGCTAGGAGTTAGGGTGCCTGGGAAAAATTTGTAGAAGGTGGCACTTACTGCTGAGTCTTGAAGAAAGCCAAAGATTCTAAAGGATAAAGGTGAATATTAGGAAGAGCATTTCAGATTTGGGGATCGACCGGTACAAAGACTCACAGATGGAAAAAGGGAATGTTGTGTAAGGTTTAACTTAAAGACCAATACAGATGGATAGTAAAGTATGTGGAGGGGAGTAATGGATAAGAAAATGGGAAGGGGTGTAGCTAGGTAGCTTGTTCAGTGGATAGAAAGCCAGGCCTAAATATGAGGTCCTTGGTTCAGATTTGACCTCAGATCCTTCCTAGCTATGTGACCCTGGGCAAGTCACTTGACCCTAATTGCCTAGTGACTACCATTCTTCTGCTTTGGAACCAATTCTTATTTTTGACTCTAAGCCCAAAGATAAGAGTTTAAAAAAAAAAAAAAAAAAAAAAAAAAAAAAAGCTCTTCCAGCTTTTCTATCCTAGAAAAGATATTTAATTTCAATTCTAAGACAAAAAGTGAGGGTTATGCATGTGTGTGTGTATATATATATATGAAGAATTATATCTATCTGCCTCTCTAAATATTGTTAGTCAAGGGGAAATACTATTTAGATTTAAACTGTGCTCCTGATCATTTTCCTGTAGTCTAGCATTCATATTATTTTAAAGGGGAAGGAGTGCCCCAAGCTATATATATTCAAGCTTGATTTCCTTTCTACCAAATTTCAGTTTTACAAAGAACAAATGAAACAAATAGCATATAAACCTATTTATTTAAGCCAATGGTAAACAAAGGTCAGAAGAGGTATACAGATGAGAGTATACTAGGCAAAATAGAGAGATAGTGAATTCTCCCATTGGGAGTCAGATATCTCAGAGACACAAAGACAGAATCACAGACAAAGGCAGAGAGAGAGAGAGAGAGAGAGAG
>NC_058130.1:700178646-700239954 GCF_016433145.1 Gracilinanus agilis | reverse complement strand
AGAGAGAGAGAGAGAGAGAGAGAGAGAGAGAGAGAGAGAGAGAGAGAGAGAGAGAGAGAGAGAGAGAGAGAGAGAGAAAGAATAGGTACATGATGAGAATGCCATCTCTTCCACACATCAGTTTAGTTCTAGTCTTTTTTTTCCTTCATGGATCTCTCCTGAAAGAGAATTGGAAACTGCTTATCTTCTTGTTTAAAGTTTGAAGTCAGAAGTCTCTCATTCTTGTCAAATTCACTCCTCATGTAAGTATGGAACATTGAATAATCAATCTCTATTAATAAAAAAAAAAGTCTTATGTAAATGGATTTGGAGTCCCAGGTCATCTATAATTTATAGACAACCTCTGAAGTGTGGTCAAGTTTCCTTAATCTATTGAAACAATATTATTGTACAATGCCAAAATAGAATTTTGCAAACTCTAAAGTCTGTTATTAATTGAGTATCTTATCATCTATGTTAGGTGAAGTGATTGATTTATATTAGTAGGCAGTAAACATGAAAAGGTAGATTAGGAGAGACTAAATATTAATTAGCTTATCTGTTACAAGGGTTCCTTTGGCAGGAAGAGCTACCTCTTAATTGTCAAGTCCTGAAGCATTTTGTTAAGTGCCTATTAGGGGCCAGGCACTGTGCTAAGTGCTGGGGATATAAAGAAATGTAAAAAATCCTGCTCTCTAGCAGATCACAGTCTAATGGGAGGAGATAGTTTGGGATAATGGGAGAAGAGGGAGTTCCAGGTAAATGGCCTCATTTTTTCACTAATGAATGTATCAGTGGAGGTCCTTAGCTGAGAGAGGAAAAGGGTAGATGGTGCTTTAGAAGGTTTGAAGAAAAAAGAGGTTTAGAAGAGTCACTGTGATGAGTTGAACTGGGAATCAATTAGGGAGGCATATTGGAATTGCCCGGCTGTAGTGAATGCCCAATTGAGATGAGATAATCTGCATATACAAGAACTAGGTTACCTCCTTTATTTATTATGTGCCAAGTGATCAACAACAATAAAGCCCTGGAGAGGGCCCTTTTAAAAATTTGGGAGCTGAATGGCATAGAAGTGATACGACTACCAATTTCTCTTTTTTTCTCCTCCCATCTTTCCCCTCCTCTTCTTTCATTTTTCCATCTCCCTTTTTACTTTCTCCTTCCCCTCCTCTTCCTTTCTTCCTCTTATCCCTCCTTCCCTCCCTCTTCTCCCTTCTCCCCTCTTTTACCATCCTCTTTTCCCACTTTCCCTTTTCTCCTTCCTCCTCCTGTTTCCCTCCTCTTCTCTCCCCTTTCACTCCCCCGGCTTCTCCCTCTCTTCTTGTCTCCCCTATTTTCTTCTCTCTTCTCTTTCCTCTCCTCCCCTTTCCCCTCCCTCCCTCCCCCCACCTTCCAGACCACAGAGAGCACCGAGATGCTCCGTCCTCCGGATTTCCTAGAGCGTTCCCGGAAGTAGCCTGAAGGGGGGACCAGCTGCAGCGGCTCGGTTGGGGTGGGGAGGCGGGGTCGAGAGAGTGTGGGGTCCACTTCCGTCCGGGGGCGCGGCTCGGGCTCGGGGCTTGAGGAGACTGGGGGCAGTCTGTGACTTCCGCGGGGTGCCCCGTTCCCCCCCCCCCGCCCAAGCACGTTCGGTTCCGCGTGTCGGAGCCCCACCCTCGGGTCTGCGCGTCCCGGGGCGTCGGTGCTCTGGCCTCTGTCCCAGGGGGTCCCGCGGGGCCGGGGCTGCTCGAGGATCCTACGCGGAGCCTCGCTGGTGAGCGGCCGCCGGTGAGTCGCACAGGGGTTTCGGGGCCCTTGCGCACAGCCGGCGGGGAGAGGGGGCACGGAGGTCTGGAGGGTGGGGTCGGGACGGGGTGCCCTGTGTGGCTCATCTCCCCTAACCTCTTCCCCCAAATAAGAATCTGCCTCTGGAACATAAATCTCCTCCCCATAAAGGCTAATCTAACTGTGTCCCCCTGCTCCGACCCCTTCATATATTTGAGATACCCTTCCTTCAGACCCCACCCCCATCCCGCGAGGGCCCCCGTCTCTCTGTCTCTCTTCTCACCCCTTCTGTATCTCTCATTCCCCTCCTCCCTCCCGTTTCTTTCTCTGTGTGTACACACAGACACATACGTGTACATTTGACTATGAGATTCACATTTGGTGCCCCTTTTGCCCCCTGTAAAAGCTCTACGATCCCGTGTTATTGAGGCAGCTCCCTTTACTCCTCATACTCAGGGTCAAGGACTCAACCATTTTTTTGTGTCACGGATCTTCCGACTATGAATCCCTTCTCATAAGATTTTTACGTGCATAAAATTAGACATGTAGGATCACAAAAGAAACTTAATTATATTACAGTACAGAGAAACCAAGTTTAGGACCTCTGCTCTAGTCATTCATTCTCACACTACCTTTCCTTCCCCACTTATCTGGTTATGGGATAACGGTCTCCTTGGCCCAGGTTTCACAATTGAAATGAATTCTTCTGCCTTAACGGTGTCAATGATTCTGTGCCTAGTCCTACAAAAAAAAAGCTAAGAGACTACCTTTAGTTACAGAGTGTACTCTAGAAGTAATCATCTGACTCCTCCATCATGAAAAAAAAACAATAGAATTTTGACTTCTTTTTCTGAAATAACTGAAGTTAAATTTTAGTTTTATTTCTTTAAAGCCCTAGTGTCAAATTCAAATAGAAATGAATCTCTGCTGGTCTCATTAACTTAGAAAATCAAAGTTTATCACAAAAAACAAATTTTGTGTTGTGTTTTTATTTATTTTGTTAAACATTTCCCAATTACATCTGAACTTGATTTGAGCCACAATCCAGTAGCCCTGAGTTTGATGCCTATGTCTTTTTTTTTTTTTAAACTCTAACTTTATGTCTTAGTAATGATTCCAAGGCAGAAATGCAGTAAGGACTAAGCAGTTGGGATAAAGTGATTTGCCCAGAGTTACACAGCTAAGAAAGATACCTCTCAACTCCAGACTTGGCTCTCTTATTCACTGAGCCACCTAGCTGCCCTGACACCTCTGTCTTAAAGGACTTTTACATAATACCAACTGCTACCACCAAAGCACTATATTTCTTTTACCCACATTGAAATAAGATTTTTTCCCCTATACTACCTCCCCCAAACAAATGAAACTTTAAATGACCATATCTTCCTCATTAAGCCCTCCTTCCAGAAATCTTCCCTGTTTACTCTCTCTTTTCTGAACTTTTAAGAGCTTATTCATCCCAAACTAGTATTTTATTGTTTTGTTATTTTTAGTATACCTTTGTGAGTAAAGTTATATTTCCCCAATCATATTAAAAACTTTTCTTTTTTGTCCTCTCCAGGGCCTATCACAGGGCTGGTTCTGCAACATGTTTCAGCAAAAATTTGGTGGTTGTTTTTGTAATACTTGGTACTTTTGAAAAATATCTTTGCTAGAGCAGTGATTTTTCTGAAGCTTGGTATCTTATAATTCACTCTACTTGCCACTTACACTTGTACCATTCTTAACCAGAGACAGAACCCAAAATCTGGAGGAAAAAAAAGACCTCTGAACATTGAGAAGAATAGCTGTAACAAAACCCAGACTTGTTCCCACAGGAGAAATGTGATGTCACTAGATCATCCCTGAAATCACTGAGTATATACTACTGGAATCAAGCAAGATAAAACTCTAGAAACATAACATTTTCTAGCTGGAAAAGGCTTTTGATTACCTAGTCTAATGCCCTCATTTTGCAAATCAGAGACTGAGATCCAGAGACCATAATTGACCCAGAGTCATGTAGCCAACTGGTGATACATCAGAAATTGCAGGTCTTTTCTCCTGATTTCCACATACTGAATGGTGCTTTCTTCTGATGTCTCAGTTGAAATGCTATATCACAGTGGGAGGAGCATTGAGCTTGGAATCAGAAAGCCTAGATTCGGACCTGTCTCTGTGATCTTGAACAAGATACTAAATCCCTCTGAGCCTTAGTTTCCTTATTTGTAAAACAAGTATAATACTACTTACCGCCTATTGTTGTAAATTTAAAAGCATTATAAAAAAAGAATTATAGATTTTTAATGTGCTTTCTGCTATACCACAGCTACATCTTAAATCAGGCTATAAAATTTTAGAATTGAGGGCTATTGTACTATGTACAGAACAGTCAGTTTAACAAATGCTTTCTAAGCACTATGTGTGTAGAGCATTTTGTTTAAGGCACAAGATTTAAATGAAAAATCTACATTATCTGCCTTCAAAAATAGTGCAGATCAAACATCCACAAATAAATATAATAAGAAGTAGAATGTGTTTAAGATAAAGGAGAAATATAAACACAGTTATCTAAGAATGCCTGAAGCAAGAGAGAGATCACTTTCAGTTTGGGGATCAGGTCAAACCACATGGAGGAAGAACTTAAAAGTACAGAAAGATTTTAGCAGATAGAGATGAAGTAAGGTGTGATAATTCAGTTTTTTCCTACTGCACCACAACTGTATTTTTAAGTTACAGAATCATGGAATCTCCAAGATTATCCAATCCAATTTGAGTGTGTGCAGAAATCCATTCTGTAACATCTCTGATAAGTAGTCATCTAGCCTCTGTCCAAAGATATCTTATATTGGATAATTCTTATTGATTTAATATTGGATGGCCTTCCTGAAAACATGGAGGCGGGAGAGGGCATGATGAGCTTGGGGAACATTGAGTAGTACATCTTGGATGTTACATAACACCTTTGAAGGAAGAGTATGACACCTGTGATGATGTTACAGAATCTTAGGGTTAGGAAGTGTCTTAGAGGCCCTCTAGTTCAACCTATGCCTAAAAATGAGTTATTTTTAAATTGATCAAAGTCTGCTAGTGGGTTAGAACCCACTTTTGGGTATCTGTAATTGTTAGGTATTCTCTTCTAGCTAACCTAAATCTACTGCTATAACTTTCCCCCTTTGGTCCCAGTATTGGCCTTTGGGGTGAAGCAGAATAGGTCCAACCTGCCTTATGACTCCATATGACTCTTCAGAAATTGAAAGAGGAATATTTGTCTCCACTAAGTTATCTTTTCTCCAGGGTAAATATCTTAGAGTCAGCTAGAAGAAACCTTAGAGCTAGAAGAAACCTTAGAGTCAGCTAGAAGAAACCTTATTTTATGAATGGGAAAACTGAGGACAGAAGAGGTTATATGACTTGCCCAAGGTCATACAAGCAGATCTGAGATTTGAACTGAATACACTGTACCTTACTGATCACAAGACTCTTTATCAACCTAGCTGTTCTCTGTATTGTCTCTAGCTTGTCAATGGGCTTTCTAAAATGAAGTGCTTAAATAGAGCACAATATTCTCAGGGCAGGATACATACGGCTGGACTATAATAACCATAGTTTTTGGAAATTGGGAATCTCTTTTTAATGTAGCCTAAGATCACAATAGCTATTTTTGGCTATCATGTATCACACTGTTGGCCTTATATTGAGTTTACAGTCCACTAAAACTCTTGGATTCTTTTCAGATGTCCTACTGTCTAGCCATGCCTCTCTCCTCTATACTTGAGAAAGTTGGCTTTTTGAACCCCAGAATAATGTTTTACATGCATCGTTGTCAAGATCTTTCATGTTAGGCTCTCTCCTTGGGAGTCTGGAATCAGATCATTTGGAGGATCCTAAATCATTTCCTTTCCATTCTATTTGAGCAGAGTAGTGACAATAATATACTTTGATAATATTTTGTCAGTTTTACGAAGGATTATTTAGAGAGGAAAGAGACTGAATATTATGGTAATAGTTTAGGTGAGAAGTGATAAAGGACTAAACAGGGCAAGTAATGTTCAAAATGATGCAATTCCATTCAATAAACATTAAATTCCAAACACATTCAATAAACATTAAGTACTTTCTGTCCTCAATCAGTAAACATTTATCAGGTTCCTATTATGTGCTTGGCATGCAAAAAGAGGCAAAAAACAGTCCCTACCCTCAAGGAGTTTACAATCCAATGGCACTATGCTATGCAAGGGACTGTGTTAGCTATGCTGGAGATACAAAAATGACAAAGTAATACCTATAGACAAGGAATTTGTATTCTACTAATGAGTTAAAACATTATACAAACAACTAATTCAAGGTGTGATTGAGAAGCCTGAGTCATAAAACATAGGGTGTTAGATCTCTTCTGACTAGGAATTGGGGAAGAAATTTTGGAAGAAGTAGCCTCAGAATTGAGTCTTGAATTAAAAAAAGGATTTCAACAGATATAATTTTGGGGAAAAGTATCTTTGACATGGCATTCCCTCTCTTGCATTAGCAATGTGACTGGGTATATTATTTCAACTCTGAAATTTCAGTTCCTTGCTTGTTATATGGAAATAATATCTACCCTATCTCATGGGATTTTGATGAGAATCAAATGTGATCATGTATGTGAATGTACTTAGTCATTATAAGGTGCTATATACATATTAGTAGTTGCTATTTCACAGGCTAGTTGAATAGAGAAGTCTTACTATGTGGGTGTCAGGTGACAGTATGTGGTCAAATACTCAGCTCTGAGACAGCTTGAAGAAGAAGCAACTGAGGTGGGCTAGGCTGGTCAGGGATGGCTTCATGGGCCTTCATCAAGGTCTTAAAGTTGGTATGATTTGCTCCTTGGTCCTACTTTAAAGGTAGTTTCATTCCTTACTGTTAAGGTGATTTGTGTTTTTAGGTGACCGTGGAGTAGGTGGGGAGCCCTGCAGGGTCTTTGTCTGCCAAGATAATTTCGGGAAGAGTGTGGTGCAGTAATCAACCCCCTATGATAGGCCTGAATACATATGAAGTGCCCATCAACAGTTACTAAATCACATGAAGTCCTTTATCTAGAAGATCAAGTTGATCATACCAAAGATTAGCAGTGAAAACAAATAGCAGTTCGGGAAGGTGAGAAGTTTATGCTTAGATGATACCTCATACCTCCTGTTCCCATTCACTTTATATCCTCACAGTTATTTCCTATAGGAGATAATGCCCAAATGCAGTTAGAACTCTGTGCCACTTGGGTTTTGATTCCTCAGGGAGGCAGTCTAGTGTTTGGGGATAAAAACAAATAATACACTGGTCTGGAGAGTCAGGAATCCTGAGTTCTTGTTCCACCTCTGCCACTTTCTGTGTGATCTTGGGAACGTCAACTTCTCTGGACCTCAGTTTCCTTTTCTGCAAAATAAGGACACTAGGTTAGATGATCTTTAAGGTCTTCTCCATTGAGATTGCTTTGTGATGATGAACAACCATGTACCAAATTGTCCAATTTGAACAGATCTTGCTATAGATGGCCTAGTTCTCCAGAATCTTGATGTTCTTTAGTTTGTCACATTTCTTGCAGACTGCATTGGTTACTCATTGGAGCTGTGATCTTTGGTCTTTCAACCTATTCTTTTCAGATGATCTATGCTAATTTGATTAACCAGAGGGTGAGTGTGCATAATAATGATAAAGCTGACATTTCTAAATAATCACAGCCACTCAAAGAATTTTACAAACTCCCTCATTTGATCCTTACAATAGCCCTGTTCAATAACTAGTGCAGGTGTTATTACTTTTACAGATGAGGAAACTGAGGTTTAGGGAAGTTGCGAATTGTCCTGAGTCTTAAATTATTCCATTTCACTTACATGGCTAGTGAGTGGCAAAATGGGATTAGAACCCAGGTTTTCTGACTTCAGTTCCAGTGTTCATATATTCTGGACAGACTTTCCATAACATTTTTTTCTTTTTTTTCCCCCCTCTGCTTTCCAGTTCATAACGTTCTGTGCTTGTAAGCATTGTGGATACTGGAGAAAGCCACCCACAACTTAGACAGTAAAACCTTGATTAACCAGAACTCAGCTAACCGCTATTTTTGTGAGGGTGGAAGGAAGCTGCAGGCGGAAGGCAGGGAGAGCCGCCCCACCCACCACCAAGAAGCCTTGAAGTTCAAAGCAAAGCTCTGTGATTGGTTGCTTCATCAGCTAAGAAGATCTGCCTTCCCAAGTCAGAGAAGCTCTGCAAAGTGGTCTGAGAACTGAACAAGTTGCTAAAAAAGTGTTATTTCTGTGAGCAGAAGTGCAGAAGACGGGGTGGGGAGAAGCTGAGGCAAACGGGGTAGGGTTGTGGGCAGTGGGAGAAGGAAGGAAAACGTGGTTGGAAATGGGAATGGGGCCAGGGGAGGAAGGGAAGACCAAATACTGGTGAAGTGGAGAGGTGGCTAGGAACACTGGGAGAAGTGGTGGGAGCTGTGAGAGGAAAATTAAAAGGAAGGAGAGGAAACCTCAAGCAAACTGAGAGAAGGGGGCAGTGAGGTAAAAGGAGAAGTCAGATCAGTACTGCACACAAGTGTAGCATACACCTGTATTTCTCTAAGTCACAGTGTGCATAAGCCATCCAATCTCATGGCTTCCAAACAGCCTGTAGTGAAGAACAAAGGAGAGAAGCGTAAGAGAGTCGTGTTGACCCTAAAGGAGAAAATTGATATCTGTACCCGTCTTGAAAAGGGCGAGAACAGGAAAGCTTTGATGCAAGAATACAATGTTGGCATGTCTACCTTATATGATATCAAGGCTCACAAGGGACAGCTGCTGCGTTTTTTTGCTAATTCAGATTCTAACAAAGCCCTTGAACACCGCCGCACCCTACACACTCCTAAGCTAGAGCATCTAGATCGGGTTTTGTATGAGTGGTTCTTGGTGAAACGGTCCGAAGGCGTCCCTGTCTCGGGCCCAATGCTCATTGAGAAGGCTAAAGACTTTTATGAGCAGATGCAGTTGACTGAGCCATGTGTTTTTTCTGGAGGATGGCTTTGGAGGTTTAAGGCTCGGCACGGCATCAAAAAGCTAGATGTTTCCAACGAAAGACAGTCAGCAGACCATCAGGCTGCAGAGCAGTTTTGTGGGTTTTTCCGAAGTTTAATTGCAGAGCATGGTTTGTCCCCTGAGCAGTTTTACAATGCTGATGAAACTGGTCTATTTTGGCGTTGCTTGCCAAATTCAACTCCTGAAGGGGCTAGCGCCTCAAGTTTGAAGCAAACCAAGGATAGATTGACTGTCCTCATGTGTGCTAATGCTGCAGGCTCCCACAAAATCAAACCTTTGGTGATTGGAAAGTGTAACGGTCCCAGGACTTTCAAAGGGATTCAGCATTTGCCTGTTGCTTACAAGGCACAAGGTAATGCATGGATGGACAAAGAGATCTTTTCTGATTGGTTCCATCATATTTTTGTACCTTCAGTGAAAGATCACTTTAGAAGTATAGGCTTACCTGATGACAGCAAAGCTATTCTTCTGCTAGACAATTCTCGAGCCCACCCTCAGGAAGCAGAGTTAGTTTCTGATAACATTTTTACCATCTTCTTGCCTGCCAGTGTTACCTCACTGATTCAGCCTATGGACCAGGGCATTAGAAGAGATTTCATGAGAAATTTCATCAATCCTCCAGTCATTGTACAAGACCTTCAAACTCGTTACAACATAAGTGATGCCATTTTTAATGTTGCTTGTGCCTGGAATTCTGTTACTAGTGAAATATTAAGACGAGCATGGAGAAAATTGTGGCCTAGTGTTATGTTTGCAGAAGTGTCCTCTGACGAAGAAGAATTTGACCGCTTTAGAGTAAGGCCTCCAAATAACACACTCGTGCAGATTCTTGAAATGGTGAAGGATCCTCCTTCACCCCCAGTCAACAAACTGAATAAAAACGAGGGAAACGAGTGGGCTGATGCTGACCAAGAAGGTGAAGTGTCACAGGGTGTTAGTGACACAGAAATAGTAGAAACTGTTTGGAATCCTGACAATGGGACTGATTCTGAAAAAGATAGTGATGGAGAAGATTTTAGGGAAGGAGAGAAAACATCTTGGGAAAAAGCTGCTTCATCCTTTGATTCAATTATTAGTTTTGCAGAAAAGCAGCCCTGTTTTACAAATCAGGAGATTATGCAGTTGCATATGCTGCATGCAATTTTTATGCGACAAAGGCAGATGGCAAATAAACAAACTGAGATCAGGGATATAGTCAAGATAGAAAATCCCAGGGGATATCCTAGAGTTTGCACTGATTCATCCCAATCACCTATACCATCTACATCTACAGCACTGTATACTGATAACTGATATTCATTTTGGTGTCCCTGAAGCCCCATGAATGGACACAGTTATATCCAGCAGGCTGTATTTTCACTTAGGCAAAAAAAGAAAAAAAAATGGACTAAGACATTTTAGAGAGATTTTCCACAGGGGTTATTTAAAACCAAAGGTTGCTCATTGAATTTGGAAATTCATTTAATCACAACAATCTAAAACTCCTTGTGCATTCCGGTTAATCGAGGTTTTACTCTTATCATCCTTTATGTAGTATGAGGAACCCCCAAAGGAAGTCATCAGAACCAAAAGGCTTGTCCTTCCTAGCACATAACAGAGTGTAGTATAAGCCTGTATTTTATCTTTCAGAAAGCACTGCACATACAGAATCTACAATAGAAATAGGATCCAGAGAGATCTTAGTTTGTGTAGAGGGAAAAGTGTAAGATATTCAAGTTATCACACAATAGTGTCTACAGACTTTTTCCCAGTTGGGGATTAAATGAGACTTCAGGGCTTGTTGCCTCTCTAGGTTTTTTACCAAAGAGGGGCTTGGAAGGTCTGACTTTGAAAGATTTATTAGGTAGCAGAAATCCTTCAAACTAAACTTAAGTGAGATTCTATGAATGAGTCTATGTAGGACTTGGGGGCCATCACGCTTGTCCTGGAAATAAAAATGATGGTCCATTTCAGTTTTTGAGGTAATAGTTCTATGAAGTCAGAACCAATAATATTTCCAATTTAATATAATTACATTCCAGAGAAAGAAAAAAAAAATTGTTCCATGACTTTGGAAAAGTCAGTCTTCACTCTCACTCATATACTTGTTATCCCTCTCAGTAAGATTGGGGATTAGATGACCTCTAAAGCCCTATTTCTAGCAATCCTTGATTTTGTGGAAATATGTTTTTGGCAATTCATATCTGAAACCAGGCACTAGCAGCAAGGTACAGCTACTTTGAATGTTAAAATGACTTTTTCCCAAGGATATCAGAAGTGTCATCCTAAATTAGTCTGCTCCTCTGTTCAACCCTACATGGGGACAATGATGGGCATCTTGAAGATGTTTTACCTTCTATTAGGTGATTTGGGTCAAATTACTTCCTTTCTCTGGGGTGTTTCCTTACCTTTAAAAGGTGAGGTTTGGATGAGGCAGTCTTGAAGTGCTCTTCTGTCTTTAACTTTGTACACTTAATATGTTAATTTTAGGGGTATAGTTTATGTACTCCAGAGTCTTCTATATTACATTCCTAGGAATCTCAGTTGATTCTATTTCTGGATTTTGATAATATCCCTAAATCCAGACTAAGACTTAGGAAATTTCTTCAGTTTTTGTTCTATGTGAGTTGCTGAATTTCCTTGCCAAGTTGTTGAGATATACAGTGATTAATTTGAACTTTTCTTTGTAGCCTTGGACATTCTTATCTCAGTGTTAAAAAGTCTGGCTGCCTTTTTCCCTTTGTTTTTTAGTTCACTTTTGTTGAAAGATATAATATTTTTCCCCCATTTATACCATGTTAATCTTTGATTTATAGCCATGAACCATATGCATCCCTTCTTAAGACCTCCCTCTCATCTTATCAGTGTTTCTTGGAAACACTGTGAATGCTTATATTTTTCCATTTTTCCCCCGTTCTTGGCTCTTAACTCATTTTAACTTTGGATTAATGTTGTGGCAATGAAATCAGCACATATTTTTCATTCCAGGGTTTCCTATCCCTTCCACCAAGAGGTATTTAAGACCTGGTGGATAGAATTTTGTCCATAGCCTGTTTATAACTTTTTACATGTTTCTTGCTTTAAATGAAATAATCCTACAAATTACAAATGCATTGTGTATTTCTTGCTTTATATGCATGTATATAGATTATGCAATATCTCAAATAGCTTTTTTTAAAAAAAAAACACCTTTTTCATTATTCCTACATAAGGTCAAATTGACTTTGTGTCCTTATTACTCCTACGTCACTTGCTGTTGAGTCCCACTGTGTCTTTGAGGTGATGTTTGTATATCCATGTATTTTTGTGCTGTTTCTGTGCTCTTTTCACTGTTGACCCTTCTACAAAAGACTGTTAGGATTACATCTACCTGCAGGATGTGAAAGTGATTTAAAGACACTGCTTTCTTCTTTCCCTCCTTATTGCTAGTGACTGAATGAAGGGCAGCTCATTCAAAAGACCCCTTCCCTGAGGCAGTTACCTCTGCTCAAACCTCAAGGTCTTTATAAAGGGAAAAAAAATGAGCTTTGTAATTGTATGTGAAAATCTTTACAAGCAGAAGGACATAGGATGAGTGCTGCCTTAATTAGATACTGAGTTCCTGAACTTCCACTGGAGGTGTTCAAACTCCTAGTAAAATGCTTTGCTATGCTTATTGAACTGAACTGGATGCAAGGCCCATTGCTGTCAGGGATATGGTAGGGGACATTCATTTATAGATGACCCCTTTGATTCAGACTGATTCTGTGAGTTCCTGTTTTGGTCTTACATTGTTTCCTGTGTGTGAGTCCTGTCTCCAACCAGATTGTAAGCTCCTAGTGAGCAGGAATTATGTCTTATGCTTCAGCACCTGTCACAGTGGCCATGGGCTGAACATTTAGTCAATGATCAATAAATACTTGATTGATTGGGGGGGGGGGTCTCCCAGAGGCTCTCATCTTAATAGCCCACTGCTGCATCTCAGAAGGATGGTGGGAAGGCTGCATTTTATAGTAAGTTTAATGAACATCATATTATCATTCAGTTATGAGCACCCTCATGGTGAAATACCAGGATATGATGGCAAGCGATCCTTTTGCCATTGGTTACTTCTAGTACTGTCACCCAAGAGCTTTGTCCCTTTGGACTGAGTTTAGGATTGCCATTACCTGTTCTTCCATAATCTACCTTGATTGAAGGACCCCAGCAGCTTTATTCTTAGGCAAACTGATGATAGTGCACAGACTACTGTGATAAAAAGATGCCTAGGGTACAGATGATGAGCAAATTATAACTATGTAGCAGTTTTACCCAATTTAGGAAGTTCTATTACTTCGGATGTAGGCTGCTTACAAGTTCAGCTTCTCCTAGCCCTGACTTTTCTCTCCTCAGCTCCCTGAAAAGCCAGGTTTTCTTTCTGTACTTTTCACAGATATGTTCTCTATGTCTCAGAAAGCTTACCTGGCCACTGAAGAAATGAGATCTTTACTATATGGTTGGTCAATCCAAACCTCTTGATGTCCTCAAAGTGATAATACCTTCCAATTCCTTCACAAGCCTTTCTGGGGGCAAATACCTAGTTTCTTATCCTTAATCCAATTCCTCTGCTTTTCCATTCACTGACATTTTCTGTGACTCCTTTTGATGCTGGTTGCTCATGACTCTGGTTTTCTATCTGTTGACCAAGAGTATGCTTAGATAGCTTATTTTTTCACCTACCTAGGGAGGAAATGTGATGTGAAAAAATAATACTGGGAGCCTGGTGAACTGGGTTCTAATCTCAGCTTGTGCCTATTTTTAAATTCTGTGACTTCAGTCATCATTTTCCCATGTAGGGGTTGGAGAGATTAGAGGACTTTTCCACCCATAGTATTCTAATGGTTTCTCAACCTGTCTCCTGACTTTTAGTCTTAGTACTGAGTTCTAGAAATTCTAGAAGTCTTCAGTTGTGACTGAAGTGTGCTCTTCTCTTCACATTTGGCCTTTTTATGCTTTCTACAGCTATCCAGTCAGTATAAACAAAGCAGAGTTTCCAACTATGTAAAAAAGGATGAGCTGATTTGGAAGAGTGATCACCAGCTTACTAACTAACTTCTGTTCATGGTTAAAATGAGTTGAGTGATGGTGATAAGAGGTCACTGATAAAGGCCTCACATAACTTAAACATGACCCTATCAAAACTTTCCTAGACAGATTTATTTGGGTTAATATGACACACCTTACTTCCCTGAAGTAGGACCTTTTACATTCACACCTTCCTGTGAATTGCTTTGCTTTAAATCTCTAGTTGATGGCAATAACACTATGGAGATGAAAATCTGGAATAGGGTAGTGAAGAAAAAGGATTTCTTGAAAATGGCTACAGACCTGTGTGGAATGTCAGTATAGGAGCTTACCACAGCCAAAAGAAGTCTCCTGAAGCCTGGTGAATTGATTATAAGATAATTTCTTTAAATTGTTTTGCAGCTAGAAAGGATAATTTCCAATCATTTCATTTTATGGGTTATTAACAGGTTCAAAACAAAGGAAATGACTTGTCCATAGTTACAACAAAGTGGTGAATATGGACAAGAATGTTGTTACTTAAATTCAGTGTTCTTTCTACTAGTCCACTGAGTAATGCTTTCTAGTGTAGCATGCTGTCCTCTGCCTAGAAAGCAAATGCAGTGGGGAATGGACCATTTATTAAAGTCATGGGTTTAATAGGATTATTCGATATTTGTATAGCAAGAGTATAGATCAGGGATGTGATGTTGGCTGTATGGTGTAAGGAAACTCTGGGATCTGATGTTAGCTCTGAATCAAAATGGACAAATCATTCCCTCTTGTATATAAAATTTCCTTGTCAGAAAAAGTGAAAACTAGAAGGAACATTAGGAGATCATAACAGTTCAAATCACCCTTTACAGCTGAGTAAATTTAGGTTTAGAGAAGGACATACTACTAATGTGTGATATCACACCTAAGGTCTTCTGACTCAAGTTTAGTTCTCTTGCCAGTAGTGCATGGGTCTCTAGGTTCCCTTTCAGTTTAACATTTGTATTATCCTAAGATAGATTTCAAATTGGTAATTAGAAGAAACTGGAAATTGACAAAATCTTTTGAGACAAGATAATGAATGTGAAAATTAATGTTCCTTTAAAAGTGACCTCAAAGCAAAATATCTGTTTCCCCTAGGAATGGTTTATAGCTGTTACTGTGAACATGTATAAATTTTTTGGTATAATATTTCACCTACCTTTTCCACCTCTGGCGAATAATATTACCCACTTCAGAAAAATAGGGAAATCCTCTCCCTCTAAACTTGCTTCCTGCAAGGATACTCTTTGAGATTCTCTGAAATGTAGGGAGTGACTTGCTTTTATGTATACCCTTATCTAGTTTGTAGATTTTGATCAGATCCTAGGAGTTTGTCTTTCCATACTAAAGAGTTCTAATTCCTTTGATCCCCTTGGTCCTTTTAGTTACCTTATCTGGATCTTCCGGCTCCATTTTATCAGAAAACAAGTGAACATGTGCAAATTGGCGGGGTTTCTGGGTTTTTACTAGAGAAAACAAAGATAGGATAACCACTCTCAGATCTAACATAATTAAAGGCACAGTTAATTGGGAGGAACACTAGATTAGGAGTTAGGAAATCTGGGTTCTAATCTACCTTTACTATGGACTTGGGCAAACCACTTACACTTTTATGAATGTCACTTTTTTTCATCTGTTAAGTGAGGAAGTTGAACATGAAGACCAGCTTTGATATTCTGTAATAAACTCACATACTTAGAAACTTATCTGCTCACTTTGGTGTTTCACTACTCAAAGAAACTTAGTATCTAATAGTAACCTTGGAAGTTAGATGGTATATTCTGCCTCAGTTGTTTATAAAATGGTTGGATAGTCCACCACCTAACCCTGGAAGGCTTCACATATTTTTCCTTTCAAAGGCGAGAGCTGCCTTTCAAAGTGTGAAAGAGCTGTGATTCAATGGGAAAAACACTTCATTTTCAGTCAAAAGACTTAGCTTTGAGTCTCAGTTGACGCTAGATATGTGACTTTATTTTTTAACAGCCTTAGTTTCCTCATTTTAAGAATGGGAATGATCATGCACTAATCTCAGGATAGACTGTAAGGATCAAATGCAATGCATACAAAGGACTATATAAATAGTAGCTATTATAAGCTAGTTCTCTATCCATGATGGAGCAGCCTCCCTTCTCTTCCCTCTTAGGCTAATTTGATTTTAAAAACTGGTTTTGGATCTTGAGGAATCATTTTGAGACATTCACTAGTTCCAATATATCAGTTTGTTTACCGGCTCAGAAATCTGAGATTAATAAGCTCAGATTTATCCCAGCAGAAAATGAGATGGCTTTCTTGCAGTAGGTTGGGTCACTAATATGACCCTGCTCTTTATTATAGTCTTCCAGATTTTTTTGATCCAAAAGTAAATTTTACTAGTTTGTTGTAGGAAATTCTTTCTAGGAACTTGTCATATAGCTAGAACCTGTACTTGTAATCCCCCACTTCTCAGGTCCAGCAGATACTGAAACTATACTGATTTGTTCTCTGGCATACAGTCTCATGGTTTCTCCTTTGGGCCACAGTTTTATATAACCAAGTCCTTTGCAGACACCGCTCATATTGTGTTAGTAGTACACCAGAACGCTAAGGGATTTTTTCCTTCAATGCTGCTATCTCACTGGATGCTCCCTCATCCTCGCATGCAGTTGCTTTGGAACCCCAAACCAGACTTTATTGTACCCTTTCTAAATTTTATCTTGTTAGTTTTGATTCCTTCAAAACATCTGGGTGGAAGCCATCTGAGGCTCATAATTTATCTACCCACAGATCAAGTACAACTACAGTTAACTTCAACAGACAGTTGAACAGAAATCCATAGATTCTAAAATAGAGAATTCATGTCAGGGCATGACCAGAGGAGTCTGGCCAGAGCAGAGAGAAGCTGCCACAAGTCCTCATGCTCAGAGAATCAGTGATGTTTTTTGTACATCATCTGCCCATTTCCCTGTCTGCCCCTCCTCAGATTGGCCCTTACTCTATCTTTCATCTTCATCAAAATTTCCTTTAATAATTACCTTGGACTTCCCTGCTATCTTGTCTTTTTCATTGCAAATGACCTCAATGTCTTTGATGTTCTCACTGTGTTCATAAACTACAGACCTTGTTGATTTCATTACTGATTCATTTCAGTGTGTTTCACCAACCTCTCTATTTTTGGGAGAGCTTGCAGGGTCTTTGTTAAATACTATTTGGTCTGCTTATTTCATTTGCTTTGATGAAGGTAGTCTGCACACCATTGAAGTTAATTCTTTTTTTTTTTAACCCTTAACTTCTGTGTATTGGCTCCTAGGTGGAAGATTGGTAAGGGTGGGCAATGGGGGTCAAGTGACTTGCCCAGGGTCACACAGCTGGGAAGTGTCTGAGGCTGGATTTGAACCTAGGACCTCCTGTCTCTAGGCCTGGCTCTCAATCCACTGAGCTACCCAGCTGCCCCCATAGTTATTGATTCTTGAAGTAAGTAATACAACTTCAGGTAACAGGGATTTAAAAAGTTACCTAGCCTAACCTCTGCCTATGTGTGTATCTCTCTGACTTCCCTGTGTGACAGGGAACCCAACACTTCCTGAGGCAACCTTTTCCTTTGTAGGCTAGCTCTGATTATTGAAATGTGCATATGTTGAATCAAAATCTGATTCCTTGTAGCCTTCCATTGGTCTGATTTCTGACTTCCAGGGCTATACAGAATCAACTGGCACCTATTCCTATACATTCTAAATGTAGTCCAACTAAAGCATAGTACAATGAAACTGTAACCTCTCTAGCTCTGGGTGCTGTTGAACCTAATTATTGTAGCCTAAAATCAAATTAATTCTTTTTTGGTTCTGATTCCTATTGACCCTGCAACCCATTAATGAGGCTTCCTTCCTTTCATCCTTCCTTCTCCATTCTGGGCCTCCTTCAAATGAACTTCTCCATATCTCCTGCATCTTGTACTTGCACAGCTGATTTCTTTGAATATATGAATGCTGAACTTTACTTTCATCATTATTTTATCTCCTTAGGTTTAGCCTGGCCAGACAATCCTTTTATTATATGATCTGAGTTGGCTTTTGGTTCCTAATTCTGTTGTCCAGGTCAGTGATGTCAAACTGAAATAGAAACAAGGCCTGCTAAAACATACATAGAAATCTCTGTA
Source organism: Gracilinanus agilis (assembly GCF_016433145.1). Classification (NCBI taxonomy): domain Eukaryota; kingdom Metazoa; phylum Chordata; class Mammalia; order Didelphimorphia; family Didelphidae; genus Gracilinanus; species Gracilinanus agilis. The sequence continues at coordinate 700,222,017 of NC_058130.1, read as the reverse complement.
GGCTACATATTGACTTAGAAAACCACATATTAAAATTATGCTCCGTTACATTTTCATTTATTTTGTTAAACATTTAAATCTAATTTGGACTAGGCTGTTGAACATTTAGAATCTAGTATGTCAGCTCTTCTTGATAGGATCTGTGATCATAGATTTAAAACTAAAAGGGACTTGAAAACCAGCCAAGTACAACTCAACTTACAAATAAGGAAATTAAGGCTCAGAAGTGTTAGGAGATACTTTCCCTTGGCCATGCAACTACAAGTGCCCGTTGTCTCCAGCCTCCTGACCTTTTTTTTTCTTGTCTTCCTAAAAACAAGTGTTAGCCTCATTTTTAAAATGGAGATCAAAGCTCAGAGAAGTCAGATGTCTCATGTTAGAGAACTGAGATAGTAAATGTAAATGCCAGGACTCAAACCCCAAGTCTTTTGGTTCCAATTTCTCTCCCCAGCCTGTGAAAGGATGAGGACCAGGGGAGTCTGGCCAGAGCAGAGAGAGCCTGCTACAAGTCTTCAAGCTCAGAAAACTAGTGCTTTTTTGTATGTCATCTGCCCATTTCCTTGTCTGTCCTTCCTCAGATTGACACTGACTCTGCCCATCTTTCATCTTCATCAAAACTTTCTTTAATAGGACCTTGGATGTTCCTGCTAATCCTGCCTTTTTTTATTGCCAGGACCCTAGACATCTTTAATTTCCACTTTTCTCTGCCCTTCTTACCTACCCTCTTCCATATTTTGAAATTCCTGGTTTCCTTCAAGGCCCAACTCAGATTCCACCTGCTTCCTGGGCCTGCCCTACTCCCATACCCCTAAGTAAGGATTGCACTCTCTCCTGACATTTCTCATTTAAGTTTACCAACACCTCTCCTTTATGTCAACCTCATGTTACTTTTTTCTTGTTTGTATGTATTATCCGCACATTATGGGATTATGATCTTCTTGAGCAAGATTGGTGTCATGTCAATCTTTGACATATCTGTGAATCCCTAATGGTAAGTAGATGATGCTGGAAAGGTAAATGCTTTCCACAAAATGACTCAAATTGACCTTTCCATCTTAAACTGTTGTTCCCCTACATGAACCTTTTGCCCTATCCAGACTGCTCTATTTCTACCCCCATATACATGCCAGGTCCATTTGTTTTGTGCTGACTCCCTCTCTCAGATCTTAACCTCCCAAAATAACCCTTCTTTGACCACTTTGCTCCACAGTGATTTGGCACTTTTACCTTACTTTCTATTGTGGGTTAACATTTTTCTTTCTCAACTAGATTGTAAGCTCCCCAAGGTCATGAATTGTGCTCCTTGTATTCTACACAGTGCCTGTCTCAGGGTCAGGGCCTTATGCATAGTAGGGCTCAATATATCTTTGATTTATGCAACTTTTTCTTGAGAGGCAGCTTGGGTAAGCAGAAAGCTCTGGTTTTGTATTCAAAAGACCTAAATTCAGGTCTCAGTAACCAACACTGTGTGACTGATTAAGTCTCTAATTTTTCCTCAATTTTGTCATCTGTAAAGTGGAAAAATATATTTCGTTACCTCTTACAGGGTTGTTATGAAATAAATTCTTTAAACTGCTATAAGTGAAGTTATAATAAGGATTATTTCTAACTCGAAGGACAAGTTCATCCTATGTAAGGATGGCTCTGTTAATTCCTATACCTATTCTGGGAAGCCAGTTCCTTTCCCCTATGCCCTATCATTTCTTGAAAGTTCTCATTTCCAACTCTGTCATCTTCTCCCTCCTCACTGGCCCATTAGATTGAGATATCTTTACAATGTAATCTAGCCCAGATCCCTTCATTCTTTGAGGTACACCATGGCTTTGTTTGCTCTCTACCAGCAGACTTCTTTTGCCTTTTCAGTATTCTTGTCCTCAGCAGCAACTCTCTGAGGGCATGATTGATGGCCTTTCTGACCAAATTTGGCTAGCTTTTTGGTATCTTTTTGGAATTTTCTATACCCTCCAGTACTGAAGGCAAGATCTTTTGGTCAAAGGCCAATGGAAGACTTACAGAACAGAGTCAATTCAATGAGATCTTTAAATGAGAAAGTTCTGGGGTGGTTTGAAAGTAAAAATAGGGTACTCATAAAAGGAATTACCAATGTATCAACACATTAGTTCAATCCAGAAAACTATTTATTGAGTACCTCTCTGTGAAGGCAATCTAGCCCTTTTGTCTAGCATTACTTTGGTTTTTGAAGCAGTTGGTTCAAGTAGATTCCTGTACTTATGTATATGTTTTTGTAAAACAAATACCATTTAAAGTATCATTCTAGGGTGGCTACTAGTTGAAATTATCCCTACCACAGTCAGGGAGGCAAGGCAACTGAGCTATAAGAGTAGGAATTGGAAGAAGTGTACTAGTCTCTTCTTTTCAAAGACTAGCTGTAGATAATGTATAAAGACGGGGAGTATCTGGTCCTCTGGGCTGCCATTCCATAAACTATATACTGTGGACAAGAGGACTAGAGAATAAACCAGTGAGACTGCTTTGTGGCAAAGCATTTTAACTAGTGCCTGAGTGATTTTCCTTCTGTGTCTATGTGCTCCTATGTTGTGTGTGTTCTTGGGGAAAGTTTCATGCATTGGACTGTATTCGCAAAGCTACCTGAAGTCTTAGACGTAGTGTATACTTAGACACTAATCATTGACATAAAATCATTGACAGTTGTAGTCTTAGCAGTACCTTTTGGGTCCTTATTTACTGGAAGTGCCTATGTCACAACTGGCACCGTGATAGACTGGAGTCACAAAATCTTGATAGATTTTTTGCTGTGGTTCCTCTGGCACAGGAGACTCCACAATTACAGGTTCATTGGATCAAGGGAATGACTACCTTCCCCATGACATTCTTCCATGGTTTGTCTTAAAGACATGATTATCCAACATTAAGCAAATGTGTTAATACAAAAATCTAAACTCATAGAAACAGATATATTAAGGGACAGTTAGTTGCATTACTAAAATATTCCTTGCTTGGCGAAAGAATTTATCTACCATGATGTTCCTATAAATAACAAGCCCCCTGGATAGTTTCAGAATATGACTTAGATTTATAGAAATTCAATCTATTTCTAGCTTTTCAGAACTATGTATTACAGAAAATATTGTATTTTCCATGCATGGGTATTGTCCATTTCAAGGCTTTCTGAAAAATTTGAACTAATCAGTATCCTACAGTGGTGATTGAAATGAATTCTTGGGACAGCTTGATGGCTGAACCTGGATTTTTGAAAAGTGGGGTTTCCATGAGCCACCAGGAGCATGAAATTGGGTCAGCCTTGCTGTAATTGGAAGGAGTCACTCTATTCCTAGCATTGGAACTATGGGGATTGACCAACATCCTAAAGAGGATTGGACTTTGGTGATGGATGGATTATTCTTGGATAGTCACCAGTGAACTCTGCTGGACTTTGTGATTTATTTCTCAGAGGTTCAGAGAGTAGTATGGAGAATACATGAAGTTATAGTGCTTATCTGGAGCCAACTGCTTGGGTATGAATGTTTTCATCTCTCCAAATGATAGAAAAAAAATAGTTATCTCTGTATCTTATTCTTTTATTAGACTGTGAGCTCCTTGAGGGCAGGAATCATTTCATGTAAACATAGCTGCCCCAGTGCCAAGTGCAGTAGATCCTTAATAAATGCTTTTTGAATCAATTTATGGAATGGAAGAGATTTGTCATTTTAATTTGATTATGCTTAGGTTTTTTTTATTCAGCATAGTTTGTTTTCCATCATTGCTTCCTAGTACTTAGTTTTTGCCCAACACTTCCACCATCGGTATCCATGTGGCTAAATTAGGAAGGAGAGGTAAAAAGCAAATGTTAGGAAATGGGGGTATAATTGTATGGAATATTAGAAAGCCTCCAAGTTTCAGAAACCAAATTTGCCTTCATTTTTCAGGACATGAAATTTTACTCCTTCTTATGATATCAGAGCACCTGTTACCTCATCTTCCTGGAACTTTGGGGCCCCTTTTTGTCTTGCTTTGGCTGGTTCCCAGTGAGAACCCTTGGAAATAGGGTTGATGATATTAGCTTATGAGAAGACCTAGGCCTCTAAAGGAATGAAGAAAGGAACCAGAAACATGAGATGGCAGCCAGTAACCAAAAATTGCTTCTCACACATGGGACAAAGGGGGATCATTTGCTAGACCTTTCCAAACCCAGTTAAGGGAAGGATATTTGTCTAGTAGGACAAATAGATAATAGACACAATAATCAGTGCTGGATTAGTAGAATTTATTGTCTCATGTTAGAAAGTAGGGTGGGATGGGATTAGGTGGATTATGTGTAAGAGTTTTAACATTATAAACCTGCAAATTAAAGTATGACTTGTGTGGAAGCAGTTAATTTGAGGTCCTGAATCTCTGACGTCCCTGAGGACTCACCTGACCTCAGCCAAACTTCTCTCAGCTCCTCAAGATAGTTTTTATACTACCTCATCTTGTCTGTCTCTTCTGTCTTGACAAATTTTCAGGGCCTAGCAATCTAGCATACTTAGATGTTCACACACACACACACACACTCATTTAAGAATTCTTGGGATGGGGGCTGGCATTTTTTTTAATAACTGTCTCCCCCCTCTTCAGAGCTTTAAGACAATAAAAGATATGAAAGAGATGGTAGGGAGGAGAGAGAGGGTTTTTTTTTGTTATCTTCTAATCCTCTAATGGGAATGAAGATATTAGCATGAATAGTGAAGGAATCTCAAACTGAGTGATTTTATTCATGGTAACTTTCTCCTCCCTCAGCTTCTTCTCACCTTGGGCCTACCCTTTTCCTAGAGGGAAGTCCAAGAGACCAGGTGATGACAGCTACTACAATCTTCCCAACAGCCAGGCCCCAGGTGAGCTGTCCTTCTTGAGATCTTATGGCTGTTTCCTATATGTGGCCCCGGCTCTTTCAGCTTTGAGCTTCTCTGTTCAAGATATCTGTTTTGATGCTCAAGCTTCAAGTACTTTACTAAAAGAGTGTTGGAATTGGAGTCAGAAAGACCAGAATTCAAACCTGACCTCAGAAACATACTAGCTGTGTGACTCTGGGCAAGTCACTTAACGAAGTTTGCCTCATTTTCCTCATCTAAAAATATTTATAATAATAGGCTCTAACTTCTGGGGTTATTGGAAGGACAAAATGAGATAATATTGTAAACTATTTTGCAAACCTTAAAGCCTGTTTATATAAATGCTAACTGATACTCCTCATCTTCCTTCTGATGTAGCTGGGACTATCTTATTAAAGTCCATTGTGGTCTCTTATATTAGAACACATCCCTCCTTTCAATTTCCTCTTTTGTTAAATAAGGAGATTAGATTAGAGTACCTCCTTAGACCTTAGATGACCAAAAACTCCTTTTAATACTAACAATTTATAAATCTAGGAGGAGCTTGATGTGGATAACTCAAGCCTAAATCCATATAACACATTTGTATAGCACTTTCTAGTCATAAAACATTATATATGTATACATATACATACATAATATGTAGAAATAAAATATATAAATGCATATAATTTATGTGTACTGTATGTTTTGATATATGTGTACATATAAAACATATATTAAGTATATGTTAAAGGTATAAGAGAACCTTAGGGGAATGTGTTTTTGTGTGTGTGTGTATTCTCTCATGGTTCCCCCTAGAACTTTTTTTTTTTTTTTAAAGAATAGTGTGTTTTGCCTGGTGAGGGGCTTTCCCTACCCAAATCATTGTTCCTTGGTAGTTGAATGCCATGCGTCACTGCTGCAGAAAAGTTTGGTATCTTGGTGACTAGCTTTCTCATGAGGAGTTTTTCCAGATTTTTGTTATATTTGTTAAATATGACAGATGTACAGTATATTGCTAGGCCTGTACTTTTGTACCCTTGCAAGCTTGCTATAAATTATCTCATAATTTAAACTCTATTGGAATTTCCTTTGAGAACCCAGGGTCTCTTCCAACTCCAGATAAACTATCAGAGTGGCATTTAGTAGAGCAATAATGACCTGCAAAGTATACTTATTGCCTATATACAACTGAAGCCTAGGTGAAATGACTTGCCTGAGATAACATGGCTAGTAAGTACAGGAGGCAGGACTCTAACTTTTCCTGACTCTACTCCAAGTGCTCTTTCCACTGTGGTATGTTGCCTCTTTAACTCAACAGACAACCAAACTAGTCATGGTATCTGCACCATTTTGTAAGGGAAAGGAAAATGTATTATTTATATTCTTCACTCTGCTATTAATTGTGAGTTTTGGATATTGGTTCTTCCCCCTCAGAGAATTATGTACAGCTGGATTCTACAGGATAATTCACTATAATTTTCACACATATTAATTTTCTTGTTCCTTCCTAAGAATATAATAGGTGGTCACACTCAGGAGGAGAAGTTGCCTAAGAAAACATCATGAATGATATTTTCATATTTAGGAGCAAAGTCTCAATTCCCAGTGCTTTGTAGGACTTTGGAATTTTGGGGTAAATGAAAGTTCTGGGATCCTTCCACTGGGTTCATAAGCATTTATTTGGGGTGCTTGTTTCCTCTGGAAGATCAGTAAACTGGGAAGAGCTCAAAAAAGTTTTTAATCTCATGTTATCTTTCCAGGTGTTCCCACCACATAGACATACACAGAGAATCTTTTATATCACCTTCTCAGTTCCTTCTCTCTGATACTATTATCATAATGTAGGGGAAAGAATACTATACTAGTTGTTTAGTCATTCAGTTATGTCTGTCTCTGTGACCCTGTGGACCATGGCATGCCAGGCCCTTCTATTCTCCACCATCCCTTGAAGCCTGTCCAAGTTTATATTCTTTGTTTCCATGATACTATCTATGCATCTCATCATCTTATTCTCTGCCTTCCCCTTCTTTTGCCTTTAATCTTTCCAAACATCAGGAATTTTTCCAGGGAGTTCTGTCATCTCATTATGTAACCAAAGTATTAAAGTTCCAACTTCAGTATTTGATCCTCCAGTGTATAGGCTGTATTTCTTTAAGTATTAACTGATTTAATCTCCTTGTGGTCCAAGAGGCTCTCAAAAGAATTCTCTAGCACTACAATTCAAAAGCATTGATTCTGAGGTACTCAGCTTTCCTTATAGTCCAGCTGTCACAGCCTTGTATCGCTACTGGGAAAGACCATAGCTTTGACTATACAGAACTTTGTTGGCAAGGTAATGCCACTTTTTAGTATGCTCTCCAGATTTGCCATAGCTTTCCTTCCAAGGCACAAGTGTCTTTTAATTTCATGACTGTAGTCACTGTCTGCGGTTATCTTTGAACCAAAGAATATAACATCTAACACTGCTTCCATTTCTTCTTCTTCTATTTGCCAAAATGTGATGGGACCAAATTCTCAGTTCACATATCGCTGAAACCTAACTTGTAGAATATTAAGCATAATTTTGCTGGTGTGTGAAATGAGTGCCATTGTTCAGTAATCTGAACATTCTTCAGCATTGCTCTTCTTTAGGATTGGAATATAAACTGATCTTTTCCAATCTAATGGCCACTAGTTTTCCAGATTGGCTGGCATATTGAGGGTAGCACTTTGACAGGATCATCTTTTAGAATTTTATGTAGCTCAGTTGGAATTCTGTCAAGTCCATTAGTCTTATTGTTAGTAGTGCTCCCTCCCTAAGGCCCCCTTGACTTCATTCTCTAAGATGCCTGGCTCTAGATCAGTAGCAATGCCATTATGGTTATGGGTAATGTTAAGATCTTTCTTGTATAGATATTCTGTGTATTATTGCCATCTCTTTTCTTAATTTTTTTTTTATTAAACCCTTACCTTCTGTCTTAGAAACAACTCTAAGATGAATGGACAAGGGCTGGGCAAATGGGCATTAAATGACTTGCTCAGGATCACACAACTAGGAAGTATCTGAGACCAGATTTGAACCCAGATTCTCCCAACTCTAAATTTGACACTATCTACTGTGCCACCTACCTACCACTGCCACCTCTTCTTAATATCTTCTACTTCTGCTAAGTCCCTACCATTTTTTGTCTTTTACCATGCCCATTTTTTTGCATGTAACATTACCTTTGATATCTTCAATTTACTTGAAAAGATCTTATATTTCCCATTCTATTGTTTTTCTTCTCTCTCTTTGAATTGCTTAAGAAAACCTTTTTATACCTCCTTGCTGTTCTCTGGGATTCTGCATTCAATTGATTATATCTTTCCCTTTCTCTTTTTCCTTTTCCTTTCCTTCTTTCCTCAGCTATTTGTAAAATATTTAGTCATTTTGTTTTCTTGCTCTTCTTTTTCTTTGGAATGTATTTTGTTGTTGCCTCCTGTCCAATATTGTGAACCTGTCTATAGTTCTTCAGGTACTCCATCTACAAGATTTATTCCCTTAAATCTATTCATCACTTCTACTTCATATTCTTAAGAGATGTTATTTAGGTCATAACTATGAAATATGATGATTTTCCCTACTTTTTTCAATTTAAGTCTAAAATTTGTAGTAATAAGCTTATGACTTGAGCCACCATCAGCTCCAGGTCTTGTTTTGATTGATTGTATAGAGCTGCTCCACATTTGGCTGCAAATCATATAATTAATCTGATTCCAGTATTGACCATCTGGTGATGTCCAGGTATAGTCACCTTTTTGGGTTGTTGAAAAAGAGAATTCACTATGACCAGCAAATCATCTTGACAAAACTATTAATCTCTGCCTTGCTACATTTTGTACTCAAAGGCCAAACTTGCCTGATATTCTAATTATCTTTTGATTTCCTTGTTTAGCATTCTACCCCCTAAAATGAAAGTGACGTCCTTTTTTTGTGCTGTTTCTAGATGTATAGGTCTTCATAGAACTGATCAACTTTGGGCCTCTTTTAGCTTCAATAGTTGGAGTATAGACTTGTATTACTGTTATGTTGAATAGTCTGCCTTGAATTCAAATAGATATTCTGTCATTTTTGAGATTATACTCCAGTATTGCTTTTCTTACTCTTTTATTAACTATGAGGGCTACTCCATTTTTTTCTAAGAGTTTTTTGTCCACAATAATATAGGTAATAATCCCCTGAATTTAAATTCACCTGTTCCTGACCATTCAGTTCAGAGATATCCAAGATGTTGATGTTTAATCTTTCCATCTCCTTTTTGACCATATCCAGTTTATCCTGGTTCTTACATTCCAGATTCCTGTAGAATGGTGATCTTTTACAGCATTGGATTTTCATTTTGTCACCAATCTGCAGCTGTACTTCCTTTTTGGCCATGGCCCAGCTGCTTCATTAGTACTGGAACTCCTTGTAGTTGTCTTCTACATTTCCCCATTAGGATATCTTCCAATGTCATATCTTTTATTATTTTTGAAACTGTTCTTGGTGTTTTCTTGTCAGAGATACTGAAGTTGTTTGCCATTTCCTTCTTCAAAGTGACTTGTTTGTCAAGGGTAACCATGTACGATAACTCATAATTTCATTGAACTACATGAACTCCAAAAAAACCTCCTCCATGAGAAGGCAGTGATCCAAGAATGGAAGAGTACTAGATACCTGGACTCAAATCCCAGCTCAGCTATGTATTGGGTATGTGATCTCAGACAGGTTATTTTACCTCTTCTGCATCAGAGTTTCCTCTTTTGTAAAATAAGAATATTGGATTAGATGAATTCTGAGGTCCTTTCTAGCTCAATCTCCTTATCTACCTTATATGATCCTATGACTTTCATTCTACCCTTTCCCTTCTCTCCTACCCTTGCCTTTATATATATGGCATTGTCCCAGTAGGCACATGTTGTTTTCAGGGGTTGCTGACCTTCGAGGATGTGGCTGTATCTTTCACTCAGGACGAGTGGGGTTATCTGAACTCTGACCAGAGGAGCCTATACAGGGATGTGATGCTGGAGAATTTTGGGAACATGGTCTTGTTGGGTAAGGATTCTCTCAACTCTCTACCTCATTGCCTCAGGTTTGCTTATGTTAGCCTTAGCCCTCCCAATGATAATAGATATGAGAACCCTGGAAGCCTCCTTTGAGTTTGGTCAAGGATGGACACATCTAACCTTTTATCCCAGATATATGCCTGTTTCTAAAGGGCAGGTCTCCACTGAGTAGGAGTGGGGATAATACTGGAAAGTATAGAGTAGAGGTTCTTAACCTGGGATCTGTGGCTTTGTTATTTAAAATATTTTGATAACTATATTTCAAAAGAATTGATCTCCTTTTTGATCCTATGCATTTCATTTTTTGCATTAAAATATAATTCTGAGAAGGGCTTCTCCACACTACCCAAGGCATCTATGACACACAAAAGGTAAAGAATCTCTGCTCCATAGGCTCTTCTCCATAGGCTTCACCACACTACCCAAGGCATCTATGACACACAAAAGGTAAAGAATCTCTGCTCCACAGGCAGCACGGCAGGTAAAGTATTAGAATATTAGCCTGAATCGAGTTTGAATTCTGACTTGACTAGTTATATGATTTAGAGCAAGTCATTTAAACAGTAGAGTCTTGATTTCTTCATCTGTCAAACAGGATTAATAATTCTTGCTCTATCAACTGTACAAGATTTTTATGAAGATCCTATGTGGTGAAGCTTTAAAGAAATGAATCCTGCCTTCCTGCTTTCATGTTGAAAGTTCTTTCTACTATGCCAAAGTAACCCAGATGAAATAAGGCAATGAGTTCCCTGCTCTTCTTTAAGAGCATATCCCAGAGTCCTAAGGGTTTGTTCACCCCTAACCTCTGGTATTAAAAGGGGGGAAAAAGGAAGGAATAGACATTGAAAATAACAATAGTTTTCATTTCTATAGTACTTTAAGGTATATGAGATAAGTATAGTATAAGTATTTTCTTCATTTTACAGATAAGGAATTTTAAACTCTAGATAAAGTAACTTGCCCCAGGTGATATAGCTAGGAAGTATGCCTCATTGAGGAACCTTTTTAAGTGCCCAGAGGGCAAATTCAAGCTGTCTGTGAGCCTCCATTACTGGAGAGAGTGGAGGGAAAAAGTGCTTGCTTTGGGCAGCTGGAGGGTGGTGGTGGTGGGACATGCAAAAAATGTCCTCCAGTGCTGGGAAGAGGGGAAACAGGGAAACGAATGAGCTCTGAGTGCCATGTCTTCACCATCACTGATACATAGAATTCCAAGCCAAGTCTACTGACTCCAATCTAATTCTGCTCCATTGTACCACACACAACATTAGAATCTTAAAGGTAGATTCTAGATGTGGCTAAGGACACATGGGAAGTGGCAAATCCAGGACTTATTCCTAGGTTTCCAGACTCCATGTGCAGAGCTCTTGGCATTCTAGAATCATAGGATCTTAGTAGATCTAGAATGGTGAGGTCCTTAGAGATCATCTAGGTCACCCCTTCAGTTTATAGAAGTCTGATGGTTGTTTATATTCATATAGTAAGTAGCAGATCTAGTATGTGAACACAAGTGCATAAGTCCTAAAACCAACATTCTTTCTACTGTGCTGCCTCTCCGTTATTTAATCTAACTCCTCTCCCAGTCATGAAAAAATAGCAAAAGAAGAAATTTGCAAAACTCTAAAGTGCACTTATAAAAACCTCTTTTGCCTAGCTGGTGATCATCTGCAAAACTTCCTTACAGACAGAATAGGGGATAGTTGGGAATTACAACAAGGGGTGGCCTGAGTTCCCCATACACACCACCCCTCCCTGTTTCCTTTCTATGAACAGGGCTCCCCATCTCCAAACCTGACTTGATCTGTATGCTGGAACGAGAAGAAGAACCCTGGAGCCTGGATCCACCAGGAGCTGAAGAAAGAAGCTTCCGAGGAGGTGAGTGAAGTTTCTATCTTAACCAGTCAGCCTGGAGTCAGGGTGAAGGAACAGCCAGGTTCCTTGGATCATGGCCTCAATGGTTTTAGGTTTGGAGGCTATCTGGAGCAATCTCATTTGGAGATGTGGATCCAGTTAATAATAGTAACTGGTGGAGTGTCTAGGTAACATAGTGGATAGAAAGCCAGGCCTGGGAGGTCCTGGGTTCAAATTTGTCCTCATGACCCTGGGCAACTCTAATTGCCTAGTCCTTACTCCTCTTCTATCTTAGAACAGTTACTTAGTATCAATTCCAAGACATAAAATAAGGATTAAAAAAAAAATAGTAACTGGCACTTATGTAGCAAGTAAGGTTAGGAGAATCTTCAACTACTTTATTTCATTTGATCCTCATAGCTACATCGAGTTCTGTAGTGGTGATTATCCCTGTTTTACAGATGATAAAACTGAAGCCAAAGGTACTGCAATAACTTGACCAGATTTGCGTAGCTAATCATTGCCCGAGGAAGGATCAGAATTCAGGGCATCTGGTCAAGCTCAAGGAGCTTATAGTAGAAGGAGTGTCATTCACTTTGTGCTTTGCTTTAAGACTTCCAGTGATGAGGAACCCACTACCTTTTGAATCATTCTCCCAATTTTAGCCAAAAATATTTGGACGTTTTTCTTTTATCAAGTCTAAAAATACCTCTCTACAAATCGTAGTTGTTGCTCTTTGTTCTGCCCTTGGTGAACAGAAACAGTTGTGATACCTTTTCCATATTCCCTTCTAAGTCCTCTCTTCTCCAGACAAAACTTTCCTAGTTTCTTCGGATTCCTTTTATGGCATGAACTCAAGACCTTTTACCTTCCTATTTAGTTCATTCATTTCCTTCCTTAGAGTGGGCAAATCCTGATTCAATTGTTGTATTCTGATCAGGACAAAAGATAACAAGAGTGCTGCCTCCCAAGCCTTTGATGCCATGCTTTTCTTACTGCTAAGATACCACCACCTTTTATCATACTGTACTTCCCCTCAGGTTCTGTTTGATGCCTCCTTATTACACAGAGGTTATGAGCTGAGGGAGGAATGGTTAGTCACCTCGCTCTTTCCTGAGAACCATCCTGTAAGGTTTAGAGTGCATATTTATTACATCCCATGGTATAGATTAAGAACCTGAGACATATCAGCAGGTTGGAGAATTAGGATTTAGGTCCTCTGACCCCCAAATCCAGGACTATTTCCACTGTACAACACTTCTTCTCCAATGCAGGGCCATTTTTTAAATATTAAAAAAATGTAGAGTCCTTTCAAATAGCATTATTGATTTAAATATAGTGTAAAAAGTAGTTCAGGCAGGATGGTGCATTCTCCTAAGCCCTGTGCTCAAGGAGCTCACATGGCATATATATTAGAGAATTGGAAAATCTGGTGCTTTTTGAGATCTAAGGGAGAATCCCATTACTGATTGGGGAAATTATGAAAAGCTCCATGCTGGAAGTGGTATATCTCTTAAAATTTAAAGGTTGAATAGCATTCATTCAACAAGTAAGGAAAGAAAGTGATGATATTCTGGGTATTGATAATAACATGAGCAAAAGCATCAAAGTGGGAGAATTTGGAGTCTAGAACTGATCTAGAAGCAAAGTATAATCTTGGTTGATATAGATTATATGGAGAGGAGCTCTATGAGATAAATCTGGAAAGACTGGATGATCTAAGATTATGAAGGACCTCTAATACTAAGGGAAGGAGTTTGAACTCAATAAGTAATAGAGAACAATTGAAGAATTTTGAGCAGAGAAACACTGTGGCCTTTTTTCTGCATACAAGATTATGGGTAAATTATATATATATATATATGTATATATATATATATATATATATATGGATTGGAAGACAGAAGAGAATAGCAAACCTGTTCACAGGCTAATGTAATGGCTTAGATATAGGCCCTGAATTTGAGTTGTGGTTATGGGAATAGAGAAGAGAAGGGGTGGTTGTAAGAGAAGTTGAGGAGGTAAAATGTGTAAACTTAGGGTAACTAACTAGAACTAACAGGTGGGGGATAGAGAAACATAAAGCAAAAACAAAGCCCCAAGGTTTCCAATGTGGGAGAATTGAGGATGGTGGTACTACAAACAGAAATAATGCAGTTAGAATAAGTTTTAAGCTTAGAAAAATATGCAATAAATATAGTTCAGGCAATTTAAATTGCCAGGTGGAGATGGACTGGTATGACTGGAGCTCTGGAGAGAGAACAGGTATAAATATAGATACCAAAGTCACCTGCCTAAAGGCGGCATTTGTTTTGTTGGAGTGACTAGGATGGCCAAGGAAGGGAGCATAGAAGAGGGGGTTGAATCAGGACTTTGAGGAACGTACATTTTAAGGAGCAAGGAAGAAGATGAAGAGAAATAACCAGTCAGAGAGGAAAGAGAAGAACCAGGAATATCAGGTGTTTCTGAGGTCAGTAGAAGAGAGAGTAGCCAATAGGAGGTGATAATTAATAGTATCAAAACTTCAGAGAAGTCAAAGAAGATGAGAACTGAATTTTGAATTTAACAAGGATGAAGTCATTGGCAACCATTAAGAGCAGTTTCAGTAGATGGTTTGAGTGGATGTCATGTTACACGGGTTTGAGGAGATAAGGAAATTGATGAGAGTTTTTTCAAGAAGGTTAGCAGTGAAGGGTGGGAGAGAGATGGGTTGGTAGCTCTATGGGACAGAAAAGTTAAAGGAAAGTGTTGTTAGCACGTAGGACACCTGGGTTTGTTTGTAGTTAGAGGAAATCAAGAAGAAAAAAGGAAACTAGAAATGGAACAGTGGGAGAAAGGGAGAAGAGAACTCTCTGTTCTATTTTGACCTTTCCTTCTTCTCCTTACTTCCCTTCCACTTCTTGGATCTTCTGAATTGCTATTCTTTCACTTCTCTTTCCCATCCTGTCCTCAGATCTTAAGACCTTTTTTGAGAACCATCATTGTGCAAATTATTGACAACATGCTATTTCCCATGTGATGATCCTAGCCTGCTTCAACAGTTTCCTCAGACCCAGAACAGAGCACAGCTGACATCTGTGTATTATGTTTGTTATTTCAGATTGCCAAGACAGGACTGAGAACAAGGAGTTGATATTAAAGCAGAAAATTTCTGAAGGAGTTGACTCAAAGACAGGAATATTCGAAATACTTTTAGGTGATGTTCCTCAGAATTTAGAACTTGAAGCATCATGTGAACTTGAAGATCATTTAGAGAAGCAAGTGGAAAATCTAGTAGGAGAGAGAGAAGACCCTTTCCTGCTCCAGCAGAGAAGTTCAAAACAAATGATAGTTTCCTACCAGGAAACTTCAAGAGAAGACAGTGACCGGGTAGTGACATATCGTAGGTCTCCTACAGGAGAGAGACCTTACAAATGTGATGCATGTGGCCAAGGCTTCAAGCGCAGCTCTGACCTTATTAAACACGAGAAAATGCATAGTGGAGAAAAGCCCTATGAATGTAAGGAATGTGGGAAAGCTTTCAGTTGGAGTTCAGCCCTTATTCAGCATCAGAGGATTCACACTGGAGAGAAACCCTATGAATGTAAGGAATGTGGAAAAGCTTTTGGGTGGAGCTCAGAGCTTATTAGGCACCAGAGAATTCACACTGGAGAGAGGCCCTATGAGTGTAGTGAATGTGGGAAGGCTTTTGTGAGAAGCTCAGCTCTTATTCAGCATCAGCGGATACATACTGGTGAGAAGCCCTATGAATGTAATGTTTGTGGGAAAACCTTCCGTCACAGGCCAACACTTGTTTACCATCAGGGAATTCATACTGGGGAGAAACCCTATGGATGCAGTGTATGTGGGAAAGCCTTTACCCAGAGCACAACCCTTATTGAACATAGAAGAATTCACACTGGAGAGAAGCCCTATGAATGTAATGAGTGTGGAAAAGCCTTCAGTCGGAACTCAGCTCTTCTTCAACATCAGCTAATTCATACTGGAGAGAAACCTCATAAGTGTAATGACTGTGGAAAAGCTTTCCGTCACAGGTCAGCTCTTATTTATCATCAGAATTCATATTGGCGGGGAACTCTTTGGATGTAATGGAAATTGGAAAGCCTTTAGCTTCTCTCTTGTACATTATCATCACTTATCTCACATTTAACCTTGGAGGATTCATACCACAGGGAAATCCAGTGGAGGTGATGCATGTAAGAATGTCTTTCAACACAGGTCAATTGCTGCCATTGAAATTCAGCATTGTAAATTAGATGTTTCCATCACAGCTAAGGGATTTGGGTGTTGGACTATGTTCTAAAACTGGTTCCTCAGTTCTCCTATAAGCAGTGCTCCCTGTCCTTTTTGCAGTTTTTCCTAGTCTGTCCTCACTTATTCTCAGCTCTTAAGTAGTTAGAGGGTGTTAGTGTCAATTCATTCCTTTTTAACACTTACTAGGAACAACTCTGTTTTAATCATACCCCAAGTTTTCCTGGTCTAATAATTTCACACATCTTCCAGAGCAAAGAGATATTGTGCAGCATTTAGTTCTCTGTTCTTGTTTTTTGTTTTGACAGTTATTAGTTTCTTTTTAGAAACCTGTGATATGTTCTCTTCCTCTAATTGGCCAGTTTTCTAAATAGACATTCCTTTTGGAATATACATTAATTCAGCAATTTACAATCTGATGTCTTGAAGAAGCCAGATGGTTTTTGTTTTCCTTTATAACCCTTACCTTCTGTCTTAGAATCAATACTGAGAATTGGTTTCAAGATAGAAGAGTGGTAAGGATTAGGCAATAGGAGTTAAGTGACTTGCCCAGGGTCACACACCTAGGATATATCTGTGGCCAAATTCAAACCCAGGACCTCTGGTCTCCAGGCCTGGCTCTATCCACTGAGCCACTTACCTAGCTGCCCCACCAGGCTTTTTTCTTTCCTTAACAAAACCAAATACAATTTAAACAAAATTAAAACAAATGCCTCAAAAATATTAGAAAACTAAAACAGATATCTTCATATTAGTTAATGAGTGAGATCCTTAAGTAAACACAGATCTTGACCAACACCTGAAAATTCACACCACCATAACATGAATGGATTTCATTTGTGAGCCTCATAGCTCTAAGAATTCACATTTTGCCAAGACCATTAACTACTATAAGCTCACAAGCAGGGCAGTATACCCTATGGAACTCTTAAATTCAGTATCACTTGCAAACAAACTATTAACATTTATTGATTGATTTTTCTGAAGGATAAAATTCTTGAATAAAGTTTTTATCTTGCCCTCCTAGAGTCAAGGAAAAGCATTAGAAATTAGGATTTGTTTCTACCAAATCTTTCTTCATTGGGGAAATAGAGCTCACTAACTTGACCTTATAGTTCCCACTCAGGGACTGAGAATCCTGGCAACTACTTATGATCTGAAAGCAGGCTGGTACCTAAAACAAGTATTTAATATTTAATGTCTGTTTGGGAATAAGATGATGAATTCTTGATAAGCAGAAGTACAAGGGCAGGTGACTCCAGGAAACTGGAGATACATATTTTGGAGCCTTCAACAAGTAGAAAAAAACTAAGTATTCTTAAGCTCTATGCCACCATTTAACTGCAGTTAGCCTATATCTGAGAGACAGCCATCATTCTTGTGGGGAACATACACATTCAGTACAGTAATGTTCTCAAAATTTTAAGATTTTGCAGATGGATAGATTATTACTATTTTTGGTGTCAAGCACTTGTTTCTGAACTCCAGAAATGAAGATATTTGGGCCTAATTGCATTAGTTAAAAACCATAGTGATAATTGCAAGGCAAGCTGGAGGAGGGAGAGAAGAAATAAAGGAAACCTGCTATAACTATTGTTATTTGATTTATGATTAACAATAAAATGATTTGTGATATGTGTGATATGATGTAGTATGTTTCAGTATTGTGATTTTATTCTTAACTCATTCTCAAAAGTGGACCAGTGAATCAATAGAGTGGACACCTAATAAGGTAGCAAACTCAGTGGAGAAAAGGGTAATTGTGAATAACTTCAGAGATACAGGATGGTATGTTAGAGTATTAAATGGAGAAGTAGGGAACCCAAATTCTAGTTCTGTTTCTGCAGCTAGGTATATGATCTTGGGCAAGTCACTTAACTTCTTGGCCTGTTTCCTCATTTGTAAAATGAGAGTAGATTGGAATAGGTGATCCTTAAGGCTCCTTAGAGTTCTAAAAAAATACTTCTGGGTTGCTTTTTGCATCAGACTCCTAATATGTGAGACTGAACTGAATTTGTGTTGGTTAGCCTGGGAAGGAGCATTTATTTCCTCCCCTTCAATCTCTCACTGCCTTCCCCCTCCCAGAAGTGATGTCTGAATTGGAGAATTTTGACTCTTCCCTTTTTAAAAACTCTGTTGTCACAAAGAGGAGTTGGTAGAAGGTCAAGCTACATCCCAGGGAAAGGCCCTTATGACTAGTACCTGTTGCCATGCTCTCATTCCTACTTGATCACAGAATCTCAGAATTGGAAGAGACTTCAGGGCCTCCTTAATCTAACTCATACCTGAATAAATATGCCCTCTTAAGATATCCCTAATAGGTGATCATTAAGTTTCTGTTTGAGCCATTTCCTAAGGCAGCCAATTCCTCATTGAGTCAGTATGATTTTTCCACCCTTGCCTGGAGCCCAAATGTGGTTTTTAGCAAATGTATTCATTCTCCTAGTTCTGCCAAGCAATAGAAGTTCACTCTAACCCCCGATATCCTCTCTAGTACTTGAAGAAAGCTATGAGATGGTACTAAACTGTAATTTTCACTTTTCAGGGCTAAAAATCTCTTTGATTCTTTCCACCATACTCATGCCATGGTTTCTCATCCTTTAAATAAATTGGTTACTCCACTTTGGGTGCTCTCCAACTCAGTATCCTTCATGGTACTCATAACCAAACTCTTTAAGATATGATCTGACTGGGCAAAAGACAGTAGATTATCTCTTTATTTTGGATTAGAACCAAGACCATTGACTTTATGGCTAGTGTTCTTTCAACTGTTTCACCTTACCTCCTCTTCCAACTTGACATGCACCTCTTAATGATCATACTGTGTATCTTGATCACAGACTTGTAGAATTGGAAAGGCCCTTCAGAATCCCATTAGTTCAGCTTAGCATAAGTATGTTGTCATCTAGTCTTTAAGACTTTAAATGTTGTTCACTCATTTTCGGTGGTGTCCAAATTTTTGTGACTCCATTTGGAGTTGGCAAAAATATCAGAGTGGTTTGCCATTTTGTTTTTCTTTTAAAAAAATAAAACCCTTACTTTCTTCTTAGTAACAACTCTAGGATAGAAGAGCAAGGACTAGGCAAACAGGGTTAAGTGATTTGCACAGGGTCATACAACTAGGAACTGTCTGAGGCCAAATTTGAACCCAGGTCCTCCCAGTTCCAGGTACTCTATATCCACTAGCTATATATATATATATACACCTAGCTACCCCTGATTTGCCAATTTTCTTCTCCAGCTCATTGTACAGATGGAGAAATAGAGGCAAAGAGAGTTAAGTGACTTGGCCAGGGTCATATAACTAGTATCTATATACATATCAGCTGTTTTTATTAAAATTACCACTGTTGTTGCTGTTACCAATACTACTATTACTACTATATCTTAGTCAAATAATAGCATTTAATTTTGAATCTTAACTCTGTCATGCATCATGCATCCCTTCCTCCCCCTCATTCTTCTCTTCCCCTCTTCTCTTTTCTTTCCTCTCTCCTCTCTTTCTGTCTGTCTCATCCTACCCCCAATGACCAATAGCAGCTACTCTTTTGCTTTGATGCCCTCATCTTCTCTATGAAATATGTAAAAGAAAAGAAGGGAATAGAACAAACATTTATTAAATGCCTACTATGTGTTCTACAAACATTATCTCATTTGATTCCCCAACCACCCTATGAAGGCAAGTGCTATTATTATCTCCACTTATAGTTGAGGAAACCGAGGCAGATAGAGGTTAAATGACATGCCTAGGGAGACACAACTAGTACATGCCAGGCCAGATGTGAACTTAGGAGCAGCACAATCTGGAGATGAATGTCAAGACATTGAATAAAGATGTGAAGGCATTGAGCTGTATGTGCCGCCCATCAGGAAGAGATCATCCGATAAAGAGAGAAGAAGCTGGAACTGCCTTCCCTTTCTCCTTGGGGTTAGGAGCCCAAGCAACATTTGGCGCATGGCCTTTGGATACATTTCCTGTCTATGATGATGGCAAGAGGCAGAACCCAGAACAGAAGAGAAGGGCAAGAAAGCCTGGGAATTCACATCTCACTCAGGAGCAATTTCTCTACAGTTTTAATCCTGTCCTCACTTTTTTATTTCAGTTAATGTTCTTCCCCCTATCCCCTACTAAAACCTCCTTTATTTAGTGTAAGAAAATTCACAGACAGCAAGGGATTAGAGCCAGCAGGTGGATGGACTTGCTACCTCTTCTACCTTTTATGTTCCCCTTTACAGCTTACAATGGTAAGAGGGGAGTGCCTCTTGTGTCTCTCTTCTCTTCTTCTCCAGTGATAACCTCACTCATTTCCTGTCCATCCTCCAGCAATGCAGAGAGAGAAGATCCTTTTAAAACTTCCCTGGTGGGGAGGAGAATTTCAGAGGTTCCAGAGCAGGGCTCCAGAAGTAGAAGGGGAAAAATGGAAACAGTTGCTGTTGTTTGTATCCAGAAAGGAGACCCTCTTGTTTTAGGGTGCTTAGCATGAGGTTCTTGGCTCCTTCAGCTTTTGAAGCCTCAGAGACAACAGAACTCCTGCCTTCCAGCCTCTTCTTGCAGACGTCCCAGCTCCTGGCCACGGATGCTCCTTTCTCAGGTAGCTAATGTTCTTTTCTCTGTCTGGGAATGAATTTGGGGTCATGCTGAAGACATAGAGGAGAAGAGGGAAGGGAATGGACCACAGATTTAGAACTAGAGGCCTCCTTAGAGGTCGTTCAGGCCAAATTTGGTTTTGTTACTGAAAAAAAAAAAACCCCAAAAACAAACTGAGGCCCGGAGAAGTCACAGAAGAAGGGACAAAGCCATCATTGGAATTCAGGACCACTGATTCCAAATCCAGGGCTCTTCACGGCAAGGGTGTAACAGTCTAAAGCAGGGGTCGGCAACGTATGGCTCTCGAGCCATATCTGGCTCTTTTGAGGTTCAGATATGGCTCTTTCTGCAGGAGCCATTAAGTCAATTTTTTTTTTAGGCGCTGTTACAGCACTGTGAGCACTGTAGGGCTCTCACGAAATTACATTTAAAAAAATGTGGCGTTTATGGCTCTCACGGCCAAAAAGGTTGCCGACCTCTGGTCTAAAGTAATGAAGGCTTCAAAGGGTTTAATTTCACAAATTCTTGTCACCTGGCTCATGGACAGGAGTAGTAAGGAATGGAGCATGGGCTTGGAGAGCCACCTGGTGGCTCAAGCAGATATATCACTCCAGGGAGTAGCTCTGTGTGTAGCCTCATAGGCTTCACCTTAGGAATATACTCCCTCCTTATCTGCCCTTCTAAATCTTGTTCCTTTAAGGTTTAAAAATAATTGCCACCTCCACGTAGCCCACCCCAGATGAAAGTGGGAGCCTTCCTCAGGCATAAATGTTTCCCTCCAACTTTTCAAGAATACTTTGCCACCATAGTTCCTTTGCCCTTCTAAAATTCTGCCTTATATTCATTCAGATGTAGACTGTATATTCATATTCGTAATGGGGCAATGGCCAAGGAGAGAGGCCAGTTAAGGTTTGGAGAGCCTGCTTCTGAAGGTAGCTGAGACACAGAATAGAGGCCCAGCTAGCAGATATTCTGACCATTTTCTTACACTGTACTACATGGCAAGAAAAGAAAAGGCCATTTGTTTGGCTTTTAGCTGGAAGTTGGTGTGTGTACAGAAGCATGCATTGTGGCCAGCTTGTTCTCCCTCCCTGGATAAGTTCAAATGAGAAGGATAAAATGCAGTAAGACTCTGAGTCGAGCCAGGACTCAGCCTTTATCTTCTCACCCAGGCCACTGACGCGTGCCCTCTGAGGGCCTGGGCCCTGCTGTTGCTTCCCTCACTGCTGTGTCTCTTCTTCCCAGCCCATAGGTGACGTATTGGAGACTTGAGTGAGCTTGTGAGATTCAGAAGAAATCTAGATGTCCAGTGACAGGAGTCCATGGTGGAGGCTGCTGAAGCATCCACAGCTGGTGTTAGCCCAGAGGAATAGCTGTGAGATGCAGTAGATCCTAGGATGGCCAGGGAGTCAAGATGCCTTGTCCAGAGTGGACATTGAGGGACTGTTCATCAGTGAGGCTAAATTCAGGATGAACAAGGTGGAATGGATGTGTGTAGCTATGCTTTTAAATTTGAGACTGCTGTCCTCAGGAATCAAGGCAGTAGAAAGGAGATGGCACCATCCTGGTGGGGGTAATTGTTTTTATTCTTCTCTGAATGCAGCTTCAGGATACATCGCTAACCTCCATTTTTACATCTCAAATTGGATGTTCTGTTGGTATCTCAAACCCAGCATGTCCAAAACAGGACTCATATTTTCTCCCAACAAACCCTCCGTTCTTCTCACATTTCCCATGGCTATTGAAGGCACCATCAACCTTCCAGTCATCCAGGCTTGTAACCTTGACTCCTTACCCTCAATCATTCCTGTATTTCCAACCCTTTGCCAAATCTTGTTTCTACCCTCCTCACATCTCTTGTTTACATCCCCTTCTCTCATCTGTATTGCTACAAGCTTAGTTCAGACCATCCTCATCTCATGCCTTGAATACTGAAGTAGCCTCTCTGCCTCTTCCCATTCCAATCCATTATGTACTCATTTGCCAAAGTGATCTTCCTCTTGGTGTGATCATATCATCCTCTGCTCAAGGAGTAGCAGTGGCTCCCTATTACCTTCAGGAGCAAATATAAACTCTTTTGTATGGCATTTAGAGTTCTTTAAAGCCTAACCCTTTGCCTTTTTAACCTTTCTATGATCCAGAAACGATGACCTGCTTGCAGTTCTTAAAACATGACTGTCTCCTATCTCTGCCTTTGTACTGTCTATCTCCCATGCCTAGAATGCCTTGTGGAGATTAAAATTAATATACAAGGACTAAGTATTATATTTTATAAATTTTTATTAATAGTAACCTAACAAAAAAAAGCTAACTAAAATGGTACTAACCCAGCCTGCTCACGAGAGCAAAAGAGAGAGGAGGAGGAGCTATAGAACTTATAAAACAATACCGTGACCATGCAAACATGGAGGCGCAGGAGAGATTAAAGGGAATTTTGGGAAATACTGGGGGATGAAGTCCAAAGGTTCAAAATCTCCATTTATATAGCCTTAACCCCTCACCTCTGCCTTTTAGTCTCCCTGGCTTCCTTTAACTCAAATATTGCCTACTCTAGGAAGTTACCCCTTTTCCTTTCTCTGCTAGTGCCTTTCACTTCCAAAATTATCTTTGTAGACTTGGCATATGTTTTATATACCTAGATATTTATATGCTGTCTCCCCCTGTGTTATGTCTTCCTTCATATTCCCAACATAGCACAGTGATGGGTTGTACAAGAGAAACACCTAATACATGCTTGTGGACTAATAAATAGGAACAGGAATAGCTAGAATGGCTTCAGGAAGCTTGCATTGAGAATTTGGAAGTTCCTTCTTGTTGGACCTTACCCTTCCTGTCTCAGCTTCAGATCTTCATAACTAAGGGATCCTTAAGGGCAAACAAATCAGGTCTCTTAAAGGCCTCTCTTTCTCTATGTATGTCTCTTCTAGGTTGGGTCCAAAGTCAGGGTTCATGTGGACCTCTTTCCCTCAGCTCTAACACATCCTTCTCCCATCCCTCGTGCAGAAATGAGCTACCTAGAATGCTCCTCCTCTAGTCACAGGATTCTCCCTGACAGACCAAGGTCAAGCTAATGAATCCATCTCCTTGGAGTCAACCACTCTATCCTGCATAGACCTCTCAGTGTGCTTCCTCAATTGTAGTTCCCAGAATTGGGCACAAATCTCCAAATGTAGTCTGAACATAGTAAAATCCAAAATAGACAACCACTTTCCTTATTTTGGACAAGGTTTCTTAGAGTGCTGTCTAAGTTGGGGTTGGATTCTTTTGGCAGCTACATTCTATTGAACTTGTGATTACTAAAACATTTAGATCGTTCCCCATAAATTAGTTTCTAGTCTCATCTTCCCCTTCCTGTCCTTGTGAAATTAATTTTCTTGGGTGTGTCTTCTACTTCATAAATTCTGTGGAATGTTGGTAGCAGTGGACTGGAGAGCCTCTACCACTGTTGATAGGAGTTGGAATGAGCCTTCAGCCTTATAATTTTCTAAGATGTTAATAAAGGGACTGGTGCCTTGAAGAGCTCCCCAGCTAGCAGACAGAAGCCAGAGAATGGATCTCAACAGTGATTGGCTTGACTGACAACTTCTATGTACTTAGTGGCCCTTTAGAGTGACCACCTTGTGTCTGGATCAACCACTGTATTACAGGACCAAACTCTTTTAGTCTGAAACCCAGACCTTGCTCCTTGCCAGCTCCAGTCTCAGACCTTGCATATTTTTGGTTTAGACCTTGTTTTAATCCCTGATGCCATGTCTCATCCTGCCACTGATTCTTTCCAGCTCATTGACTTGTCCATCTGGTTCCTGACCTCCATCTGTGCTGCTAGGCTCTCATTACTTTCCCCAACACCCTCTCTTCAGAAGAGAACCTAATCAGCACCACCAACTCAGCCTAGCTACCCTCCTCCTTCTAGCCCACATCTGGCACAAGGGCTGACTCCTATTTTCCAATACAGAGTTATACTTTACATTTATTTATCTCTATCAACTATCTTATTGGGAAGCAGGAGAGAGCAGCTGATAGAGGCAGGAATAATAACAGCTAATAAATAGCACTTGAAGGTTTGCAAAATGTTTTCACATATATTATCTTATTAAAAGTGTGATATCCCAACCCATCTAGGTGGCAGGCAGGAAGATTACTTCCCCTTCCTCTTATTCTAGGCTGCCCAAAATCTATCCAGGTGCCTGAGACCCTGAGGGAGTAATTGCCATGGGATGACCTCCTTCAGCCTTCTGGTCTGGCCACTGACCCTCCTCATTCCCATATCTTTAGGAAAGCCATTCTACTTAGACTTCCTATGTGGTTGCCAAATGTAAAAAAGGGGGTTTTGGTTGGAATAAATATTAAAACAGGGTGGTCGCCAAGGAATTGAATAAATATAAATTCCTAATGAAAAAACCTCCAAGTCAAAATGACTTTTATGGTAGTTTATTTACAAATGAGAAGAGAGAGTGAAAGTAAGAAAATCAGAGAGATTGCAGTCGGTCAATTCTGATTCATCACCCACTCTTACACACATAGGTTACAGACTTCCCCTACTTGAGAATTAAGTGGTGTTGTTTACACTTTTGGTGATTAGATCTTAAAAATGGGCAGGGTAGATTTAATCTCGTTATCACAATTCCCCCCCCCCTGATCATTTGGGAGACTCTTCTCCCCAATTGATCATTTGATGTAATCATCTTGTACTCCTAAAAATCTTCTAACTACAATAGTTAGAGATAAGAGGGAAATAGAAGAGAGAGAAAGCAAAACCAATGTTTTTCTAGACGCATTGACAAAAAGCCAATTAGGGGGCATGGGCAGGGTAGATTTAATCTCATTATCACATTTCCCTTTCCTAATAGAGGTTGACATGGTCCCTCTATACCTCCCCACCCTGGAGAATGGAAGGAACTGCTTACGATGTTTCCACATATCATTCATTTTAACCCCTTTAATAAGATATGGAAGATCTCTAGGTCTTTCCATCTTTCCTCCCACTGCATTCCAAGGTCCCATAGGCTTTACCATCTGTCCTCTTGCTATATCCTCCAGATTGCCTCCCTACCTCACCCCCACCCCCCAAAAAATCTACCACCAAATCCTAAAGACTTCTAGGCCTTGCCATCTACCATACTGCTGTACTCTTGGGGTTTCTATGCCTTTCTGTCCTCCATGCAGATAAACTTTTATATGTATTATCTCTCCAATTAGAATGTGAGCTCCTGGACAAGCAGGAGCTATCTACATTTTTATTTTTATTCCCAGATAGTAGAACAGTATTTTATACATAGCAAACACTTAATAAATACGTTTCTACTATATTTTTCTGGATTTTTCATATTCATTGAAGAAAGACAGTAATTTTCACTTAAGACTCTGTCTATAGGGATCACAAGTTATCATTTCTGTCTGATAAAACTCTTCTGGGTTTTTTAAACTTTATTCTTTTTTTCAATTACACAGAAATTTACACAAAAATTACAGAAAACAATTTTGACAATTATTCTCTGACATTTTGTGTTTCATATTCTCTGCTTCTCTCCTTTGCCCACCCTCCCCCAAATCTGACCCACCCTAGTCTGACATAGGTTATGCCAGTGTTTAAAGTCCTTCTGAAGAGAAAAGATGGCAGGTTTGTGGGGGAGAATCAATCATTAGGTGAGCTTTACCCTTTAACATGAGATTTCTTCTCCAAGAACAGAGCTAAGCAAGGAAATGCAGCCTTGGCTCTCAGGAACCCCTGGTCTGAGAGGCATACTTATGCCCTCAGGGAGCCTCTGGTCTAAGGAAGGAAATTTAATCTCTGTCTTTTGGGAAATCTCTAGTCCAAGGAGAAGCCTGGAACAGAGTAGTAGGGGGAAGACTCCAGTACAAATGAATAGATATTAAACTTTTAAGTTTAGAGGAAATACACATCAGAGATCCAATGTGGTACAAAGAGAGGAAGATATGCAGACAGAAGAACCCGCTCGAATCTTAGTTCTGCCATTCTCTTCTTGAGTGACCCTGAGGGATTTCACTTCCTCCAAGAGCCTTAGAACTTCTCATCTGTAAAATTAGGGGGTTAGACTAGAGAGTCTCTGAGGTCCCATCTAGCTTAATCTATGAGCCCTGTGATCCCTCCTGGAGGAGGTGAGTTTAGAACCTGACAACAATGGAGAGGGAGGCAAATAGGTGGTACCATAGTGCCTAGAGCACCAGGCTTGGAGTCAGGGAGACTCACCTTCCTGAGTTCCAATCCAGCCTCAGACTCTTACTAGCTGTGTGAACCCAGACAAGTCACTTAACCCTGTTTTCCTCAGTTTCCTTATCTGTAAAATAAACCAGAGAAGTAAATGGCAAACCACTCCATTATCTTTGCCAAGAGAACCTCAAATGGCACCACAGAGAGGCAAACATGCCTGAACAACAACCACCACTATATAGGAGAGAAACATAATATCAGAGCTTGAAGGAACTTTAGAGATCACTGAGTGTAACTCCATGATTTTCTAGGAATCCGAGAGCCAGTGCCTCATAGGATGGGGGAGTCAGTGATGGAGGCCAAGCTCCTGCTTCCCAGTCAGGGCTCTTTTCCGAGATGCCCTTGGCTTCTGTGTCTGCCTCCCATCTGAGCCCCGGCCTCAGCAGCTAGGCTTTGATTTACCACCTGGAGACCAATTATTTATAATGCCTTCCTAGCTTAGTTGCTAGCACAGCACCTCCCAGCCCAGCAGTCCCTCGAGTTCCTTCTTCCCCCTTTTGAATAAGTCATTTTCTCTCTTTTATGGGGCAATAAATTTTCATAAAGGATTTTCCCTGCAAGGCCCAGAGCGTGGGGCCTCTCTCCCCCTGCGGCATTTTGGGAATATTTCTTAGCCCAGCCCACATCTCATTAAGGCAACCACAAATTCACCTTTTTTGTTGTTGTTGTTTCATGTGGTTGAAAAAGGAAAGTAGGCCGTGATTTTGCTTCATTTTTTAATAAAGTAACAAATATTATTTAATTTTAATTTAAACCCCCATCAAGAAAATGTCAGGGAACTTAATAATAATAGCTAACATTTATATATGGCTTTAAGGATTGAAAGAGCTTTACATATATTATCCCATTTGATCTTTACAACAACCCTGTGAAGTAGGTGTTCTTATTATCCTCATTTTATAAATGAGGAAACTAAGGAGAAGGGAGGTTGATTTTGTGTCTGCTCTAATGTTGACTTAGAAAACCATAAATTAACATTATTTATGTTCTTTGTATTTTTATTTATTTTGTTAAACCTTTCCAGTTACATTAAAAAACAAAAACAAATCCTTACCTTCCATCTTAGAATCAATACCGTGTATTGTTCCAAGACAGAAGAGCGTTAAGGGCTAGGCAATGGGGGTGAAGTGATTTGCCCAGGGACACACAACTAGGAAATG
Organism: Gracilinanus agilis; assembly: GCF_016433145.1. Taxonomy (NCBI): domain Eukaryota; kingdom Metazoa; phylum Chordata; class Mammalia; order Didelphimorphia; family Didelphidae; genus Gracilinanus; species Gracilinanus agilis. The sequence goes on along the minus strand of NC_058130.1, from coordinate 700,194,039 downwards.
TCTGAGGTCAGATTTGAACCTAGGACCACCCATCTCTAGGCCTGGCTCTCAATCCACTGAGATACCCAGCTGCCCACTCAGGTTACATTTTGATCTGTTTCAGGGCCATTAGGGAATTTTAAGAGTATCAGGCAGTTTTAGAACCCAAGTCTCAGTTAAATGACCTGTCTAGGGTCATACAGCTAAGGAAGCATCTTGAGGCATGATTTGAGACTTTCCTAATTCTAGAATTCTACCCAGTTACCTTGATTAGAATTGATTTAGAAGGCTTCAAAGGGGTTAGGTAGGTAGCAAAGTGGGTAGAGAGCCAGATCTAGAGATGGGAGGTCCTTGGTTCAAATCTGACCTCAGACACTTCTTAGCTGTGTGACCCTGGGCAAGTCACTCAACCCCATTTGTCTAGTCTTTGCCCTTCTGACTAAAAATTGTTAAAAAAAAAAAAAGAATTTTGGTACAACGTAAAGAACTTTGGACTAGGGAGTCAAGAACTATGGCTTCCATTCCTGGCCATGTTGCTGACACAATGTGTGAGCTTAGAAAAGTCCCTTCTCAGCCTTAGTTTTCCCACCTGAAATAGGATAACATTAGACAAGATCAGCATTTCCAAAACTAGTTCGGTCAAAGAAGACCTTCAGGCTTGAAATACGTGACAGCTTCCCTGATTCTTAAATTTCCAGTTGGAGCATTCACATCTCAGAAATCTACAAACTGAAAATCAGAGCTTACTTAATTGTTTTATTGATTGTCTAGAGCAGTGATTCCCAAAGTGGGCACCACCACCCTCTGGTGGGTGCTACAGTGATCCAGGAGAGTGGTGATGGCCACAGGTTTTAACTTTTGTATTACATTCTATTCTGAGTTCAATAAATAGTTTCATTATTTCAAAGTTCAATGTTTCTAATTTACACCTTCATTTACTATATTTTATGAAAAAGGTAGAAACATTAATACATATATCTTTCCTATTAATTGCTATTAAAATTAAAAAAAAAATTAATTTCCAGGGGGCGCTAAGTAACATTTTTTTCTGGAAAGGGGGTGGTAGGCCAAAAAAGTTTGGGAATCACTGGTCTAGAGTTAAGTGAGAGGGAAAATGTTAATAATATAGATTAAATTTTAAAGTGTGTTATTCTTACGTGACTCTCTTCTCCCTTGCCAAATGTGGTTGTTAAACATTTTACTACGACACCACTAGGAACCCCCAAGTGTATGAAGCTCTAACATGCTGTGTTCCATATTCTAAGATCCCTTCCAGCCTAGAGATTCTAAGATTTCATATTCCCCCTAGCCCGGAGGTTCTAGATTGTCTTCCAAGCCCTCCTGTCGTGTTCTATGTTTGAAGGGCTTCCCAGTCCTAACATTCCCAATGCTATGGTTCCTCCCAGCTTTGATGGTCTTTGCTGGAAGACGAATGGTTCAGCATGAGGGAAGCCCTCAGAAAATTGGAGAAAGGGGATCTAGAACAAGGTTTACAAAGGGCTTTTTGCTTCTCATCTTTCATTTGATCTCTGGATTAATCCTGGGAGGAAGGAGGTGGTCTAACTATGTTCACCCTTTAGCCCAGAAAGAGCAAGCAACTTCTTACACAGGGAATCAGTGGCAGAACCAGAACCTGGATCTCTTGACCCAATGGTGGTTCCATTTAAACCCCTGTGCTAAAGCACATTTTGAATGGCTTGATTCAATCTCCCACAGGCAGGCAGGTGACTTTAGGCAAGTGTATTGGCCCCTGTGCCAGGAATTTGCTCATTTTGCAAGGTACCAGCTTCAGAGAAGTGCTTGATTCAGCTTAAGACCCAATGATGTTAATAAAAATAAAATTATTTAATTGCTGAGGAAGTGATTAAGTTAATAAAGCCATTCTCTCTGTTTAGTGAACTCAATGAAAATGCCCAATTAATTTAACTGTTGTGTGTGTTTTAAATTGAGACTATTAACTTAGTAAAAGGCTTGAGGGTCTTTAGTAAATTATTTATCCTCCCTACTCTAAGCACTTGATTTTTTTTCTGAAAAGAATCATGGAGGCAGTTTGCAGTACAATATGATAAAAAGATGTGGGAGTCAAGAGACCCCAAGGTTTTGGTCCCCAGCTCGGCCACCATCATGCTATGTCCCCTTGGATGAGTTAATTCCTCTCTCTGGGCCTCAGTCTCTCCATCTGTATGAAGAAGTGATCTTGGAAACTTTATACTAGATTTATAAATATTTATTAGTAAACAGAAAAAGAGAAAGAATGAGCAGTCTACCTAGGAGGCCTCCAATCAGCCACATTTTTATTCTTTATGCTTGGTCCATATTAGGAGCCTATAAAATGCTCTTTTCCCTATACCATTGTCTTCCATTCACCCCAGCTGCTATTGTTCCCCACCTCCAGAAATTCTTTTTTATTTGCTGATGTTTGCACATGTTCTTTGCCCCAGGAAGGATGTGGTGGAGTGGCAGAGCACTGGACCTGGACTCAAGACAGAACTGGGTTCAGATCCTGCTTTAGACCCTATAGAACTCTGGGCAAGTCATTTCACCTTTCTCAGTCTCAATTTCTTCATCTGTAAAATGGGACTAATAATGGTACCTACAGTAGCAGGGTTGCTGTTATCAAATGAAGTAGTATAAAAAGAGCTTTATAAATCTTAAAGTGCTAATTATTATTTTTCATTAATTATCTTTGAGGACAGGGACTGCTTTGTTTCTATATTCCTAGCACATAGTATAGTGTCTCAAACATATTAGGTACTTAATAAATGTGTGTTGGACTGAATTGAATCCAATCCAAGTACTTCATTTTATCAGGGAGATAATCAGCCACCTCATGATTGACTCGTGGCCTGGGACCCAATGCATGGATCAGGCAGGACCCAGTGGATAGGAGACTGAATGATGGAAATCTGGAGAGAGCCACAGCTCTAACTCTCCCAGCCCCAGAATTCAGGCCCAGGCCAAGAGGATGGGATTGGGCTTTTTGTGGTATCCCCATCTGTGATTTTCCTATTCCCTCAAAGAGAGGGTGATGGGGTTCAAGTGAGGACAGAGGAGGGAGGCTATGTGGGCCCCTCCCCAGAAAAACCTGGTTCCTGAATCAGACACCATCACGATCCCAGAGGGTGGGTGAGTCCTTCAAACCCCCTCCTTTCTAGAGTCATGCCTTGGTCTCCTACATCTCCCTACAGCCCCCTGAAAGGGGGCTGCTGGAGAAAGCTTTTGATTTAAATATAGAAGCTGAGACCAGCTGTAGTGTGGTTCTCTCTCCCTCTCCTGACAAATGATGCTGCTCCCTCCTTCTTGCTAGTTATTTAAAACCAACAAGACCTCTTCCCATTTTGTCTAATCCTCTGTCTCTGGGCAAAACCATATTTAGAACAACTCCAGACCGAGAAGACATACCCTCTTTGAGGCAGGGATATGACACCTTCAGTAAGCTACAGATCTAAGTGGGAGACCCAGTTTCTGACCTCAGGGAGTCCTTGCTGTGAGAGAGGGTCAGCCTCTGCCTTCACGGAGTCCCTCGGGGGTGTGTGTGTGTGTGTGTGTGTGTGTGTGTGCGTGCTGCTGGGATCTGAGGCCAGGGTCTCTGACTCCAAATCCAAGACTCCTTCCTGAACCATCAGTTACAGAAACTTTTGGGGTCATTATAAAAGGAAGGGGGGGGAATCTTCTGATCCTTTTTCCTATCCACATCTTATCTCTCACTCAACAAGAGGCTCCTATGTTTAGGCTCCAGTTGGCAGATTTACATAGATGGGAGTTTCTTCAAAAAGTCCATTATAATCCCAATCCATCAGGTGAAAGGCACCTTAGAACCCAGAACAAAGATTATCAGCCTGGAAGGGACTTCACAAATCACCGAGTCAGACTCCCACATTTAAAGATGGACCAAAAGGAGAGGATGTGGAATCCTCAGGGTTATGCAGGGAGATGTTGATCAAAGCCAGAACACAAACCCAGGTGTCTCAGAGCCCCCATCCCAGTATTATCCCATAATAAAGAAATTGGTAGATGCTAACTGGAGTCCAAGAAGGATGGAGGAGGAGGAGGCTTCCAGATAGGGCAAGGAGGGGCCCCTGACAGAAGAGGAAGGGGGTGCTCAGAAACTTCACCCCGCAGGCTGCTGACGGGGCCAAAGAGTTGTTAAAATGCCCTGCTGGCTTGGCCCCTTTAAGAAGGTGCCTAGGTCTGTGGTTTTCTGAATCACCTAAATTTCTACCTCCAGGGATCTCTCTACCTCCAGATACTTTCCTACTGCAGCATTATTAGATCTTTAATTACAAAGGGCAACTGGGGCGGGGAGGTCCTGATGCAGCCAGGGTCCCAGTTCTGGGACAGGGAAGCCTTTGAGGGAAAGCCCCCAACCCACAAGCAGGTATGAAGATAGATGACTCCTCCTAAGCACAATTCCCAGCTGTGTGACCCTAGGCTTCAGCCTTCTCAGCCTCAGTTTCCTGAAGAGATCATTCTCATTGGCTTGTTGTGAGAAAAGTGTTGTATAAACTTGGAAGTAGAGAAGAAATGAGTTGTCATTTTTCTTCAACATCTCTCTCTCTCTCATTTTCATCTCGCTAGTGCCTCACATATTCAAATTCACGTGGTTGAATTAAATTGGGCAAGAGATATTGCTAGGTGGTTTGGAAGATACCTTTGTGGAGATAATCTAGTTAGAGATAAGGGGAAAACCCATGAAACAATTAGAGAACAGCATAAGATGATTTGTAATTGCTGGGTCACTGGATACTTTCCTCTTAAGAGAGTTCAGAAAAATGAGAAATTGGTGGGTGATCACATAAACAAATCCTGGGCACTGGTAACTAGGAAATCTATATCTATTTGTACATAGTGGGGGGGAGGAACTAAATATGGGGGAGACTTATGAACAATAGGAGAAGTATTCTTCTCCTACCCCAGTCCCTGTGGACTATCCCTAGAACCCTGAGAGGAGAAACAATAGCCAAATTCTAGGGATCCAACCCATTAGTATTCACAAAGAAGTTGGGTAAATCCAGAGTTTCTGCTATAGATTTGTTGTTCTTTCAGTTGTGTCTGACTCTTTTTGACCCTACTTGGGATTTTCTTGGCAGAGATCTGGATGGGTTTGCCATTTCCTTCTCATTTTACAGATGAGGAACTGAGGCAAAAAAGGCTTATGTAAATTACCCAAGAGTCATACAGCTAGTAAATATCTGAGGCCAGATTCAAACTCATGAAGATGAGTCTTTCTGATTCCAAATCCAGTGCTCTATCCACTGAGTCACCTAGCTGCCCTTGTCCTATACATAGAAAGCATTTAATCTGAGAAATCAGAGGTCTAGGACCAAGAGGGACCTTCTGGTTAACCTAGTCCAATTTCCTCATTTTATAGAAAAGAAAACTAAAACCTAGGGAGGCAACGTAATTAGTTTACTAGATAGATAGTATCAGAGGCAAGATTTTAATCCAGCTCCTCTGATTCCAGAAGCAGTTGTTTTCCCCTAATTCTTCTCTATTTGCCATAGTGAATTAAATAGAATTGCCATCTCCCCCAGCCTCAACAGTGATCTTATTTTTTCAAACTGCTGTTTGGAACTCCTACCTCAAAACTGTCAGTCAATAAACATTAAACTCACTACACTTCATTAAAATTATTATATTTATTATCAAAATTTATTAAACTTTTATTTTATTTACTTATTTATTTAATTAGTTAGTTATTTTATTTATTTATTAAACAGGAATTCTATTGAACAACAGGGATAGAAAGAAAGACAAAAATGTGGTTCCAACTCTCAAGGAGCGTTCTAATGTGCAAATAATTGTATATACAAAAAATATACATTGTAAATGAAAGGGGAACTCAGCACAGGGAGCTACGTGTGTGTGATATAAGGTCAGTGCTTCTCTCTGGAAAATCACTTGGACCACAGAATGGAGGGACTGTAGTAGGGAGAGATGTCTACAAGGGATGCTGTGAAGGTTAAATTGATGACATTTGACAAACCATTGGACATGGGAGTGAGTGAAGAATTGAGAATAATATTGAGACTAGGAGGACAGTGGTAATTTGGGAAGTGGAGAGGATTCAGAGGGCCAAGCTCAATTTTGAACCCATTGAGTTGGAGATACCTATGGAATATCCAATTTGAAATGCAGGACTAGAACTCAGCTGAGAAATTGGGGGCTGAATATATAGAGCTGGGAATCTGTAGAGAAATGAGCATTGAGTCCATGGGAGCTGATGATTTCACTAAGCAAGAAAATATTGAAAAGGCAGCTAGGTGGCTCAGTGGATTGAGTCAGGCCTGGAGTCAGGAGGACTTGGGTTCAAATTTAGCCTCAGACACTTCCTAGCTGTGAGACCCTGGGCAAGTCACTTAACCCTCATTGCCTAGCCCTTTCCATTTTTCTTTTCTTTTCTTTTTTTTAACCCTTAACTTCTGTGTATTGGCTCCTTGGTGGAAGAATGTTAAGGGTGGGCCCTTACCATTTTTCTGCCTTGGAATCAATACTAAGACGGAAAGTAAGGGTAAAAAAAAACAAAAGATAATAAACAGAAAAGAGAAGATGGCTCAGGAGATTTGAAGGATACCTCCAATTACTGAGGGTGACCTGGATGATGGTCCAAGAGATTGAGAAGGAATAGCCTCCTCCTATTTGTGTAGGAGGAGAACCAGAAGAGAGAAAAGAAGGTTAGAGAGTGAGTATTAGTCAAATAATACAGAGTATTAGCTGATGGTGTATATATGAGATATATGGGCTATTCAGGAAGAACTAGCACATCTGAAGTGAGGGCTGGCCAAGCTGTTTATCCACTCTTGGTGCCCACCTGCCCCCTTGATCTCACAGATGACTCCAAGAACCTGTAGCACGTGCAGTAGCCACATCTCAGTAAAACCATCTCAGCACCTGGGCTAAACCAGACAGAAGGTAACCAACATGCCTTAAACGCATCAGTGGGGGTTATGTCTACCCCATGCATGTGAAAACTTCCCCAGTGGAATCAATGCAAACAATTTATTTCAAAAGGCCTATGAAGGTGGTGGAAACAAGTAGTGTGCTTAGAGCTTGGTTAGACACTGAAAAAGTCAAGGTCATTCTCTACATTCTGAGCCACTGCCAGTCGTCTCGACTTTTGCCACTGTACTCTGATGACTTTGGAAGACAGTCTAATGACTTGTGTAACTTTGCCTCATTTAAATCCAATTTAAGCACAAGTCAAAAGGCATCCCCAATGATGTCATTTGGTCCCCCTTGGAGTATGAAGGATGGCTGCTACCCAATGTATGTGCCCTATCTCACCCACTAGCTTAGGAGCTTGTTGATGCAATGACAGAATTCCATTAATCATTTCTGCATATTTAGGGGCTCAATAGATACTCAGAGAATTTGCCTTGATTGTTAAATTAATAAACTGTAACTTGAAGCAGGTGTTTGTAATGGTGGCCCATACTGACTTTGTCATCCATCCCCTGCATTCTAGATGTTGTAAGCTGGGTAAGATGTGATAGGAAGTTGACTTCTTTTGGAGGCTTGGGGAGGGGAGGGAAGGGGAGAGAGACAGAGACAGAGACAGAGAGAGGCAGAGAGACAGAGAGGAGGGAGGGAAGGAAAGAGAAGGAGAGAGAGGAGGCAAGACAGAGAATGTGTAAGAGAGAGACAGAGAGGGGAAGAGAACAGTATAGAGAGAGGGAAAGAGAGAGGGAGGGAGGCGAGAGAGAGTATGTGTGCGTATGTGTGTGTGTGTGTGTGTGTGTGTGTGTGTGTGTGTGTGAGAGAGAGAGAGAGAGAGAGAGAGAGAGAGAGACAGAGAGACAGAGAGACAGAGAGAGACAGAGACAGAGTCAGAGACAGAGACAGAGACAGAGACAGAAAGAGAAACAGAGAGATGGAGGGAGGGAGAGTGAGAGTATTGCATGTGTGACAGCTACATTCAGAGGTTAGTAATGGAGGGTAGTAGAAAGATACAAAAGGAGTTGGGGCTTCTTATGTTTTTAATAAATTTGTATTTCATTAATCTACATAGGTTTGAAATGTATGAGATACATAATTCATTCAGACTACAGATGCTGTTTGCTTATTGATTATATTGAGTCATTTAGTGAGATGACCACTGTTTTTCTGCCACTTTAAGAGATTAACAGTCTAGTTGAAGCCATGAAAGTTCTTGGAACAAGGAATTAACACAAATATATAACACAAGCTAATACATAAACGATCAGAGCATGAATAAACAGTTCTTAAAAGAAGAATCACAAACAGTTTACCATTCTCCAAATAATTGGCGAATTGAAACAACTCTGAGGTCTTACATCTCATCTAGCAAACCAGCAAAAATGACAGTAGTTAGAAATTGTCTTCATTGGGCTGCAGGAAGACAGGCACAGTGATACATTGTTGGTGGAGTTGAGAATTTATTCAACCACCTTGGAAAATGTTTTGGAATTATGAGGGTAGAAAAGTGACTAAAATGTCCATATTCTTTGATGCAGAGATCTCACTTCTAGGGCTAGCATAGTGACTAACTGGGCACAGTTCTGATGAGGTCTCAGGGACTGGCAAGCCAAGTCAATCTAAACCTTTTCTTGTTATTTCATTTGACCCTGGGCTCATTGTTCTGGTTTTCACATTCACCAGCTTTTCATTCCAACTTTATCTCCTTGGGGAATCCTGCTACTAATAGAATTGCTAATTACAGAGCTAGTTATAAACTCAAAGTCTAAGGCAGTGATGGCTAACCTATAGCTTAGGTGCCGAAGGTGGCACACAGAGAGCTCTCTGTGGACACTCAGCTGCCCTCTTATCCTCCCACCCCACCCCCCTGTCCCAGTTCATTACTAGAAAGGCAGAGGGACTCTGGCAGAGCTGCTCCTCTCCCCATCTCTATCATGCCTGATGACATTTCTTCACATCACCCATCCCTCTGCCAAGCAGTCCAATGGGAGTACACAATGGGTAAGGTGCACAGCTCATAGGTGGCAGAGCTCAGACAGCTCACAGTGGAGTGCTTGGGCCACTTCTTTCCCTCTCTCTCTATTTGCTGAGGACATTCCTCACTTCACCCACCCCTCTGCCTTAGCAGCCTAATGGGAGCAGTTTCTCCCTCCCCTATGTGGGGTAAAGGAGGGAGCATTGCAAGTGGTCTGGGGGTGGGGGTGGAATTCGGCACTCCATCTCTAAAAGGCTCACCATCACTGGTCTAGGGTATTTCCCCTAAGAGAGAACATAAGAAAATTACTCAGTTTACAGATATGGAACAGGTAGTTTATTAAGAATCATGAAAACAGAATATAGCAACTTATTATTTCTAGTATGATCAAATGGAAGCATAATATCCAAGCCCCACTGGCATATAAACCTTTCACATTTGTTTTTCAAGTCTGTGAATTAGCCCCTTCAATTTTGCTGAGCCCAGTGGTCCCTCCCTCTTGATTTTTCTCTTTTAACCAGCTCATTTTTGTTGCTGCAGCAGCTTTGCCTGCCCAGGTAGAAAATACAGCCACCGCCTCAGTCACCTCCCAAGACCTCACGATCTTTGGAAACTCAGAAAATCTCCTGTACTCGTCCAGCTCAAGATTGCTGCTCAGTTACCTATTTGGGTAAGGAAACACACATATAAATGTAAACCATCCCATTATTATTATTATTATTAGATAGCTATGTAGATAGACAGATCTAGAACATTCATTATGTGTTTCCCTGGGTGGCCCCAGATGAGGCACAGACTTACCTCAATAGGACATAAGTTCATAGATGTATGGAACCATATGAAGACTTACACTATTCTGCCTGTCTCCTCCAGCCTTCTCCTCTGCCTCTGTCAGCATCTGTCACTCTTACCTAATTATTTTCCTTCTTTCCTTTCACCCCTTTCTCTCTACATTCCCTTCTTTTTTTTTCCTTCTCCTTCATCCCTTTTCCTCCTCTTCCAACAAATGTTCATCTCACCTTTGCTTGGAGATTTCAAATGATAGAGAACCTGCCTACCCTGGAAGCATCTCATTCCCCTTTTGAACAATTTGACTTGTTAAGAAGGTTTTTTTTCCTCCCTTCCATCAAACCTGCCTTGGTTTCATCAAAGTTTGGTTCTCTCTTTTGCAATCTGGCAACACAACTCTGCTCCTTCCACCAGAGAGCCTTAATCATACCCCTCTTGTCTAGCTAAATATCCACAGTAATGTACGGCATGCTTTCCAGTCTCACCATCCTGCCTTCTCTCTGATAGATGTGCCCGTCTATCAGTGTCTTTCCTAGAATTTGGCATCCAGAGCTTGAACTGGCTACAACAACACAGAACTCCAGATCTATTCTAATTTGGGCAGAGTGCAATAGGCTTATTATTGTCCTTCTGAACACTATGTTTTGTTTTTTTTTAACCCTTACCTTCCACCTTAGAATCATTGATTCTAAGGCAGAAGAGTGGTAAGGGCTAGGCACTGGGGGTTAAGTGACTTGCCCAGAGTCACACAGATCGTCTGAGGTCAGATTTGAACCTAGGACCCCCTGTCTCTGGGCCTGGCTCTCAATCCACTGAGCCACCCAGCTGCCCTGCTTTTCTTACTGTAGACCCGGGATCATTAGGTATTTTGGCAGACATGTTTCTGAGTAGATGGATAATAGATAGATAGATGAATGAATGGAGAGATGGTTAGATGGAGGGTAATTAGGTAGTGCAAATGGACAGAACACTGGACTTAGAGCCAAGAATACCTGAGTTCAAATCTAGATACACACACCTACTTGATGTGTGATCCTGGGCAGGTCATTTTACTACCGTCTGCCTCAGTTTTCTCAACTGCAAAACGGAGCTCATAACAGCACCTAACTCCTAGCTTGTTGTGAGAATTAAGTGAGATAATAATTTGTAAATTGTTAAGCACAGTGTTTGGCACATAGTAATTATTATATAAATGTTAAGGCTTCTATTATTATTTTTTTTAGATATATAGTCAGACACAGAATATTTATTAAGTGTTTACCATGTGCCAGGCACTGTGCTAATCTCTGTTGAGACATACTGAATCGGCATCCCTTTATCTTTTTCAAAAAGCTCTCCAACCATATCTCTTCCTTCTTGTGCTTATAAAGATGATTTAAAAAAAAAGCAGACGTGTAGGCCTTTATTTTTCCCTATTAAATTTCATTTTACAAAACCCAGCACATTAGCCTAGACTATTGAGATATTTCTGGATCCCATTTCTATCACACCATATGTTAGAAATCCGTCCCAGCTTTGTGTTATCGGTAAATTTGATAAACATGCCATTGATGTCTTCATCCCAGCAGTTGATTAAAGAATATTGAAAAGCACAGAGCCAAGGACCCTGAGGCACTCCATTAAAGGTCCCCTTACAAGGTAACATTGAACATTAAGGGCTACCCTTTAGGTCTGGTCATTGAAACCGTTCTGAAATCACCTCGCTGAACTCTCATGACCTACATCTCTCCCTGTTGTCCATCAGGAAAGTGTCTGGAGACTGGAGAGTCAAATGCTCTGCTGAAAACTAGGTATATTATATCTATCTAGGACTATGTCTAGATGGGATCTGCCAGGCGTGTAAGCTATCCAAAAAGGAAATGAGGCTAACCTTTCATAGCCTGTTTCTGAAGAAGCTATGTGGCTCTTAGTAACTACCCCTTTCCTTTCCTTTCCAGCCAACTTTTTTTAAATTTTATTCATTTATTCCTGGGCAAATTTTATTTAATGAATTATTTTTGAATATTTTCCCTTAGTTACAAGATTCATGTTTTTTCCCTCCCCTTCCCCCACCCTCCTCCCATAGCCGACGCATAATTCCACTGGGTTTTACATGTGTCATTGATCAAGACCTATTTCCATATTATTGATATTTGCACTAGGGTGATCATTTAGAGTCATGATCTCCAATCATATCCTCATCAACCCATGTGATCAAGCAGTTTTTTTTTCCTCTGTGTTTCTACTCCCACAGTTCTTCCTCTGAATGTGGATAGTGTTCTTTTTGTCCCTCAAAAGGACAAAAAAAATTCTGTGTCGTGCCTCTACGAACATTGTCTTACATCTCAATTCTTTGGTAAAAAATTTAAAGTTTAAACAAGCTTCCCATATTCCCAAACTACCACCCCTACAGATAAGATAAGTCCCTCAGAATTGTCCTGGATTTCCAGCCAGTTTTTTTTTTTTTTAATAATACAGGGCAGTGTTTTCCTAGGAATCAGAATCAAACTCATTGACAAATGTTTGAAGACACTACCCTTAGAACATTTGCCCTTCTCTAGGCTTGTAGTACTTGATTATCCAAGGATTTTCCAAAATAACTACAGCAATCTTGTTATTCAAATTCTTTCATAATAACAATAATAGTGTGCATTTCTATAGTGCTTTGAGGGTGCCAAAGTGCTTGATAAATATTATCTCATCTGACCATTAATAATAACACTGGAGATAGGTGTCAGTAATTATTCCCATTTTATGGATGAAGAAACTGTGACTGAGAATATCTAGAGCACCATACCTACTAAACATTTAACAAATCTAGATTTGAACTCAGATCTCCCCAACTCCAGACTTAGTGCCCTATTTGTTGTACCACCTATCTGCCTCATTACCCTAGAATGTAGTTTGTCTGGACCAAGTGACTCAAATTCAAGCTAGTTGCACTTTTACCATCACCTCACATTACTTGCATTTCAACTCCTAGTTGGAAAATGATTTTTCTTGGTAGAGAAAACAGAGGCAAGATAGAATTTGAATAGTCCTTCCTCTTTTCAATTGCACAATTCATCTGTCTCAAGGAACAGTTCATAAGATTATTGGGTTCAGAGATTTAGAACTGGAAAATACCTTAGATGTCATCTAATTCAACAATATCATTTTACAGATGAGGAAATCGATGCTAAGAGAGATTAAATCAAGGATCACAGAACCCAAGAATCAAGGCCAAATTTTTGGACTTGAAATATTTCTCTCATTCTGCTAGGTCATATTGAGCATCCCCTTTCCCTCCTTTTCTTCTTCTTGCCTCAAATTTTGCAAAAACTTGTTTTGCATTCTTTTAGAGTTCATCATTAGCCCTAGATCAGTCTGAGTTTTATTGTTCCTGACCCTCTTTCTACAGATTGATGTCCCCCTATGGATGTGTTTGTGTGTCTATGTTTGTACATGTACAAGTGAATACATGTGTATGTGTAGGGGTGGTAGTCTGGGAATATAGGAAGCTTGTTTAAATTTTAAATTTTTACCAAAGAATTGAGGTGGAAGACAATGTTCGTAGAGGCACGACACAGGATTGTTTTGTTTTGCTTTTTTAATTTTTCTTATCCATTATATTTGCATTAGAGATCAGAAGGATTTGGGGGTTGAGAAAACTAGGGACCCTCCATCCCAATGAGCACTTAGTGTTTTCCTCTGAAAGGGTAGTTTTTGAAATATTTCTGAAAGGGTGCAAATTGGCAATGAAGAGTAATATGAAAATTACAAGGACTTTCTAACCCTAAATCTGGTTGAGGTTTGGGACAAGGATGAGTCAACTTATCCTAGCTGAAGGCTATGATGTTCATAGATAGATGAAGTCAGTAAGGCCACTTCTAAGTTGACTGACTCCTTTTTGTTCCAGTAGTTCTGGGCCTCTGAAGTTAAAGATTCTCATTCTGAAGAGAAAAAGCTTACTGAAGTCAAGACTCTGGGAATTGAGAGATATCTTCTCTTTATGGGAAGACAAGCGGGTGAGGGTTTCCCCCAAGTCTGACAATGGGTTTGTGGAGCACCTGCCTCCCTAGGAATTGAAGTCTTGGGGCTCTAAGTTAAAAGATAGATGGTACAGCCCACTTTCCTTCTAATGGGAAAGAGATAGTAGCTCAGCTAAGGTCTTCCAACGAAACCAGAAACTTGAGTCAGAAGCTCATAACCACATGCTCCCTAGCAATGATTATGAGATCTATGCCTAGCCAATGGTGTCAGTGGCTACGAGTCCGTCGGAGCATCACCAGCAGAGACTATATGTCAACAACAGTGACAGACCGACAGCATTCCCAGAGGACCTCAGGGGCCCTGCAGTGTTGGACATATCAGTTGTCACATTTCTATTGGCACATTCTTTTATGTCCTTCTCCATGTACCTTTTCATGTGTGTATCCTACTAATGGTTTATGCATTTATGGAGAGTTTGCCCCAGATTTATGGGCAGAAAATATTCTATTGCTACTTTTCTTGCTATAGTATTTCATTAAATTAACTCGTTTTGAACTAGATATGTCTTCTGGCCTAGCAAAAGCAAACATAGTGGAGGTTCAAGCCTAGTAACTTTCTGGGTTCTCCAAGTGAAAGAAGGTGGTTCTCCAAGTGTACCAATCTATGTTTGTTTTTAAATCTAAGTTGGTTAGTTTCCTGTGCCTCCATTTTGGTCTCTTAAGACACTCCCTCCTTTTCCTCCTTTTTGGGATTGTTTATCATTGCAATTTCTGAATTCTACCCGTAAGCATTTCTTACCCTTCTGGCTGCCTTATTTTGTAGAAATTTTAGTTTGTAAGATTATACTTAGCTTTCCTCTACACACTTCGAAGTATGTTCTCCTAAAATCAAGGTTGCATGATTTACTCTATTTCTTTGTCTTCTTTAACACACATCTAAGACAGTAGGATCACTATCCCCAAAGCTTTGAATCATTTTTATCTCAGTAACTAGCTCCTCCTTGTTGGCTAGAGTCAGGTCCCGAATAGCAATTCCCTTCCTCCCTTTCTCCACCTTTTGAAGGATGAAATTATCATTAAGGAGAGTCGAGAAATTATTAGCTATTCTGCCTTTGGCAGAGAAAGAACTCCAGCAGATGTCCAGATAATTGAAGTCTCCCATCACCATTCTATCATGCATTTGTGCCAGGCCCATAGTCTTTCCTAAACTCCTCATTTATTTCCTTTTTCCCCTGTCTAAGTGGCTGGCAATATATTGTGATGACAATATTGATTCTGCTCTTTCCTCTATTGATCTTTGTCCAAATATCCTCTACTAAGTCTTCTACCCGCTGGTTCCTGGCTTTCTTTACCTAATATATATGTGTGTGTATATATATATATATGTATATATATATATTAATATACTCATACTCTTTGTTCTTTTTACTTATTTATTTTCTTTTGAATAAGATACTATCTTCATAGAGTTGTTTTCCCTCTCAGGCTTCATTTCACCAAGGTTCAGTGATACCTACAGGGCCAAATTTGACTCTTAGTGTTAGGATTTCTAGTTTGTCTTACTTGTTGTTTATAATTTCTGCATTCTATATAGAGCTATCTGAGGCCAGTTCTTATTACTGGATCCTTCTCAGGATCTTCTCTGTTGTAAACTTCTTGAGGTCGTTTTTCCTGCATTGTAACTACTTTCCTAGCATCTAACTTGGTAAATATATATAAAGCATGTTTTATATATATATATATATATATATATATATATATATA
>NC_058130.1:700104610-700154988 GCF_016433145.1 Gracilinanus agilis | reverse complement strand
ATGGGACTCCAGGTGTGGTGGGGAAGCAGGGCAGCCGATCTTAGATTGAGAGAGGACAGGAGCCTTTCAGGTCATCAGATCTTAACCAGCCACTTTATAAAGGAGGAAACTGAGACCTAGAGAGGGTCAGTGACTTGCCTGCTGTCACACCGCCTGTGTAGGCTCAGAACCTAGACCTGGGATTTCCTGACTCCCAGTTCAGTGCCCCATCTCCCATAGCAAGCAGCTTCCTCATATAAGCTCTGACTTCAGGGAGAGGGGCTCGAGTTGTGCTTTGGGACCTCAGAGGGCAGAGCTAAGAGCAAGAGAGGGACTTCCAGGGAGGCAGGCTCTGGATTGAGGTAAGGAATTGCTTTCTAAGGATTATAGTTATTACACAGTGGCATGATCAACCTGATAAAGTAGTGAGTTCCCTGACGCTGGAGACATTCAAGCAGAGATTGGATGACCCCTTGTCTGATACTGGAGGGAGAATTCTTGTGTAGGTGGTGGCTGGAATTAGTCTCAGGTCCCTGCCAATGAGGAAATTATCTCTTTCTATGGTTTGCCTAATGTCACCCAGCAATTCAGGTATCCCGGCTGCAGTTTATTGCCTCCAGTTCCCAGCATTAGTGCAGAGAGTCACAATTTAGAAAACATTCAGCATCTCCTTTGTTCTCATAACACAGCCTACGAGGTGGGCATGGTTACATCTTCTTGGGGGGCAGCTTTGTGCAGACACAGCTAGCTGGTCCAGTGGATGGAGTGTGAGTCCTGGACTTAGGGAGGCCTGAGTTAAAGTCCAGGCTCAGATAGTAATAAATAACAATAGTTTTTAAAAATAATAAAAAGCTAATATGCTGTGTGAGTTTAGCGCCTCTGTCTGCCTCAGTTTCCTTCTCTGATAAAATAGGGATAATAATAGTGTCCCAGGCTTGTCGTGAGGATCAAATGAGATAATTTATAAAGTTTATATAAATTGTTCTATGATCATTTTTTATATAATATATTATAATTGACACATAATATATAGACACCTCAAATAGTGTTTATAATATAATGCAATACAATGCAATATAACATAACATAACATAACATAACAATATAACACAACATAATATAATACAATACAACATAATGTAATACAACATAACACAACATAATATAATACAACATAATATAATAAAACACAACATAACATAATACAACATAACATAACACAATATAACATAACTCAACATAATATATTACATATATTATATATAATATAGTAAAATAACATATATTATATAATAGATTATATGCTTGTTGTATAATACATAACTTATAACATATAAAGTATATGATATAATAACATTATATATTAAATATATTTATATATTATAATATATAATTTGTTTTATAATAGTTTATAAATTTATAAGTTTTCCAATACTATGTAAATGCTAGTTATTATTTCTATGGAGGAGAAAATTATAGTTGAGGTCACTCAATAATTTTGAGCTATAGGGAGTAGCTGGATGGCTCAGTGGATTGAGAGCCAGGCCTAGATATGGGAGGTCTTGGGTTCAAATCTTACCTCAGACACTTCCTTACTGGGTAACCCTGGGCAAGTCACTTAACCCCATTGACTAGCTCTTACTACTCTTCTGCCTTGGAACCAATATAAAATATTGATTCTAAGATGGAAGGTAAGGGTTTAAAATTTTTTTTTAATAATTTGGGACTATGATATCCATAAAACAAGCCTGTGTTTAGAGGTTGTATGAAGCATTTTCACAGTGGGAATTATGTAGGCTCTGTACTCCATTTCCAAAGGTGATTGGGGTTCTGCTGCCCCAAACCATCCAGACCCTGAATAGAGCCACTTTTGGAACAGAACATATTTCTGAAATGATTGAATTCATTCCTAACTCAGTCACACACTGAGCCCTGTTCATGGTTGCAATCTTAATCCTGACATCCAGCTGGGGAGGGATGGGCAACACTGGATGAGGGACGTTGGATTGAAAATATCTTGAGAGATTAGAACATGGTGATAAATCTAATAGGAGTCTGATCCTAGTCCCAGATCGAGTTTTCACCCTGCTTGTAGACTGAGCCCTAAAACTAGTTGCAGACTGGATCCTCACCCAAACCATACTTAATTGGTCAAAAAAGGGGCAGAGCCTGGCTGGATTGGTAGGGCTTTGTAAAAGAAAGTCTAGGGTAGAATTCTTAATTTGGAGTTCACACATTTTAAAAGTATAAAATTAATTAATTAATTGAAAATTAAAACTATATATCTTGATAATTATTTCAAAATCAGAGAAAGGAAACATGCACTTCTTACATTCTGTGTACAGATATACTTTGTGCCAGGTACTTGACAAATCATATCATTTGAGCCTCTCAACAACCCCAGGAGCTGGGCCCTATTGTTATCTTCATTTTACAGATCAGGTAATTGAGGCATGATGACATAGCTAGTAACTGAGGCTCGATGGGAACACAGCTCTTTCTGACGCCAAGCCTGACCCATTTAGCTGCCTCTTAGTAACTAATATAATTAGCTTTTCTTTGTGATCTTTTAAACTTTGTGAAGTTTTATTTTATTCATTTAAAAACACTATTCTAGGTGTTCACAGACTTTATCAGACTGCTAAGGGGGTTCATGACACCCCCAAAAAGATAGATTCTCTGGCCTAAAGGGTATAACTGTGTCTTCGAGTTTTAGTTTAGAGAGAGAAATTGGTTATGACTCCCACAGAGGTGATTCACTGGACCTCTCCTACTTTCCACTTACCTCTTTTTCCCCAAACCCCCACTGTCCCATCTTCCCTTCCACCACCTGGTGTAGTGATTCTACTTAGACGAGTGGGGGAGAAAAATGGCTTTGTATGGGAGTGAAGGCTGGTTAAGGCTAATGCAATAAAGGCCACTTCATCTTTGGTGACTCAAAGCTGGTATGGAAAGTAGGGCATATGGAAGGCTTACTAATAGAAGCTGCCCCCTCCTCACTTGTCCCCCTCCTCCCTCCTCCCTTGGGGTGCTCCACAGACACTGATATTGTAAAGAGAAGTAAAAAACTCCCTCTGCTCTCTAGAGCAATGAGTATGTACTGAGGGTAATGAGCCTAGCCGCTCCATGTCCCAGGGTTGCTCTGAAGATTCATTCCAATATAACAATAAAAAAAGATGTAGTAAGGGTTTACTACATGCAGGCAGAGCCCTGTGGTACATCTCTGAGTGGTCAAGCTGGTGCTCAGCCAGGAGGGGCTTGTTGTGATGAGGGAGAGAGGGGAGGAGCGGAGGAGGAAACCAGAGCTCTGTTCTCTGGGACATTTGGGACTGCCTGGGGAGACTAGACTCACACGGAGGAAGCAGAATGAGAAAGTTACAGTAGAAGCTCAGAGTCACAGTAAGTCCAAGCCAGAAGGGACCATAGATCATCGCTTCATAGATCATAGGATGTCAGAACAGCGGGAGAGAAGACAGGATGATTGAGCTGAAAGGAACCTCAGAACATGGTTCATAGACTATCTCCATCCAATGGGTTGTCAGCCCATAACTCATAGCGTTTTAGCTCTGGAAGGGATCTCAGAGGGCATCTGACCAAATCTCTCTTCCAACGCAGAATCCCTTTACAGTTTCTGTCAAGACATCATCCGGTGGTCTCTTCTGGAACATGGAGAATTCGATAAGACACAATCAGTAAATCTTCCAGGAAATATTCTTCATGATCTCTTGGCCCCCAACTTAGAATAGGAGGGAAACAGCAATGTAAGGTTCACAGAGGGTCTAGTCCTGGAAGTCACCGTCCAGTAAGGAGATGAGTTATCAATGCATGAATATTTAAATGATAATACAAAAATCACATTGTACCAAGAGCAACAGAACCATAATTCCTTGTAAATGTGCAGATCCTTCTGGTCCATGCATCCATTGTCTCCTTCGGGGCCCCAACTCCAATGTGCCTTTCTCCAGTGATTGGTCAGTCAAGTAGCATTGAGTAAGTGCCTACTGTGTGTTGGCCATTGTGCTAAGTGTCAGGGGAGACGAAGAAAAGTCATTCCTGCTCTTCTTTTTTTTTTCAAACTTTTCATCTGAGTAAAGGTCTAAGATGGAAGGGCAAGGGCTAGGCAAACAGGGTTAACTGACTTGCCCAGGGTCATACAGCTAGGAACTATCTAAAGCCAACTTTGAACTCAGGACCTCTCATCCTCAGGACTGGTTCTCTATCTATTGAGCCAGTTAGTTGCCCCAGTCTCTGCTCTTGAGGAGGTCACAATCTCCTGAGGGAGACAATATATAAACAACTATATTGCAGGATAACTTGGGGATGATCTCAGAAGGAAGGTTCCCTCCTGTTGGAAATAATCTTCCCCCTCTGAACCTTACATGGTATTTTGCACTTCTCTCAAGTGCTTATGCCATATATACATATATATATATATATATGCCATATATACATATATCTGTGAGTATATAATACATAGCCCAGGGGCAGCTTATTGGGTCAATGGATAGAGAGCCAGGCCTGGAGACAAGAGGTCCTGGCTTCAAATCTGTTCTCAGACACTTTCTAGCTGTGTGACCCTGGGCAACTCACTTAACCCCAACTGCCTAGCCCTTACCACTCTTCTGCCTTGTAACTGATGCTTGGAATTGATTCTAAGGCAGAGGTAAGGGTTTAAAAAAACATAGTGCAGTGACTCCATGAGATGAAAGCTCTGCCTTATCTCTCCCCATTTTGACCACAGGGTCAAATAGATCTTAATAGATCTTTTTAAAATGAATATATGTTGGAATGAATTTTCAAAGGATCTCTAAGACCTGGATAGGATAAGATTGTTACCCTTATTTTACATATGGGGAAACTGGCACAGAGAAAAGTGACTTGGCCAGTCATGTAGCAAGTCTTTTTCCATTCCACGATACCTTGGTATGAGAAACACGGTGAAGGTGACATGGTTCATCGCAATGTGAATGGGTATAGACAGTTTAGGCTCTGAGGTGAGAGAAGGATAAGGGTCCTGAATTGGTTGTGAGAGGCTTCCTTATGGAGTCAGGAGTTTTTCTGAGTCTTGAAGGTTGGAAAGGACTTGGAAATGGGGGACAGAGGAAGGCATCAGATTTCTATGGGAGAATAGGAAGAGGATGGATGGTGTGAGCAAAGCCAGAAGCAGGGAAAGCCAAGGGGACAATGAATGAATCTTGGGGATAGTGAATAAATTGGCCTGGAGAGAAGAGTATAAGAATGGATGTAGTAGGGAATTAGTACAAGATAAGGCTGGAGAGATTGGAAGAGAAGCACGTGTGAGAATGTGTGACCCAACATATAAATGATAGATGAGTTGAAGGGTGGAATAGATTGATGTCTGTTGGAGTAATGGGTGAAGATTTCATTTTAGAGGGGCCTTGATGGATGATTAGGAGTGGAAGAAGCAGAGAGAGGATTATATAGAGGCAAGAGAGTGGGATAGATGCACAGGATATCTGAAGGCGGTTGAGTTTTGGCTGGGCTAGATGAGAGGTCATGCATTTATTCCTTTAACATTTTTGAGAATGTGCAGAACAGTGTGTGAAACCCTAGGGAAATATAAAGGTCAAATAAGACAATTCTGGGACCTTAGAATCTAGAAAGAACAAAGCAAAAACAGAAGCAGCTATAATATGCAACATCTAAGTGCTTTAGAGAGAGATTTAAAAGAATGTGTGTGAATTCTGATAGGAAGGTCATTGGTGGGAAGATCAAAGAAGGCTTTATGAGAAGTAGGAATTTACTCATTAAATGATGAGTACAGTTTGTTTTCTTCTCTTTGCTTTTCTATTTTTTTCTCAAGTACATGTAAAAATTTTTTAACATTTATTTAAAATTTATCTTTGAATTCCATATTCTTCCCCTCCCTCTCTCCCATTCTCCCTCTTGAGAAGGCAAGCAATTTGATATAGATTATATGTGTGTGCACTAATGCAAATTATTTCCATATTAGCCACGATGCAAAAGAAAACAGAGACCAAAAAACATTTCCAAACCAAGAATAATAAAGTAAAAAAATGTGCTTCAATTTACATTCAGACTCCATTAGTTCTTTCTCTGAAGGTGGAGAGCACTTTTCATCATAAGTCCTTTGGAACTGTTTTGGATCATTGTATTGCTGAGAATAGCTAAGTCATTCAAAGTTTATCATTGTACAATATTGCTTTTGTTCTATATGACGTTCTCCTGGTTCTGCTTATTTCAGATGAGTAAAATTTCAGCAAATGAATAAAGGTCCTTGTTGAAGACTGGAAGTTGGAAAGGTGGGAAATGGGTGATGATGATGTTAATCATCCAGAACTACTCAAGTAATGGTATTGCTGTGTCAAAGGGTATGTACTATTTTGTAGCCTTTTGAGAATAGGTCCAAATTGCTCTCCTGAATGATTGAATCAGCCCACAACTCCCCCAACAATGCATTTGTATCCTAGCTTTTCCACATCCCTTCTAAGTTTTGTCATTTCCTTTTCTGTCATAATAGTTGATCTGATGGGTGTGGGGTGATACTTCAGAGTTGTTTTAATTTGCATTACTCTAATTAATAATGATTTAGAACATGTTTTGCATGACTATAGAGAGCTTTATTTACTTTGTTAAAGAACTGCCTGTTCATATTCTTTGACCTTTATCAATTGAGGAATGATCTGTATTTTTATATAGTTGACTTATTTTTCTATGTATTTGAGAAATGAGACCTTTATTAAAGATATTTGTAAATTTTTTCACCAACTGTGTATTATTTTCCATTCTGTTTATCCTTGTTTAGTTTCTGACCTCCACCTCCACCCCTCCCCCATTTGCCCTCTTTTCTATTAGTAAACTCCTCCCCTTCTCTTATCTCCTTCCCCTTTTATTTTCTTTTAGGGTAAGATAACTTTCTATATTCAATTGCTTGTATGTTCTTCCCTCTTTGAGCCAACTCTGATGAGAGTAAGATTCAAATGCTCTCTCTTCATGTCCCTCATCTTCTCCTCCACTGTGAACACTCTTTCATGTCTCTTTTATGTGCAATGATTTGCCCCATTTTCTTACCCCCTTCCCCTCCTCCCAATGCATTCTTCTTTTTCATGCCTTAATTTAATTTAATTTTTTACCTCATCCCCATCATATTCAACTCACACCCTTACCTTCTGTCTATGTATACTCCTTTTAACTGCCCTAATAATGATAAAGTCCTTTGGCATTATAAGAATCATCTACCCTTATAGGGATGTACACAATTTAACCTTATTGAATGTCTTTTGATTTCTCTTCCTGTTTAATGTTTTATGATTCTCTTGAGTGTTGTATTTGAGAGCCAAATTTTCCATTCTGCTTTGGTCTCTTCATCAGGAATGTTTGAAAGTCTTTTTCATTAAATATTCATTTTTTCTACTGAAGGATTATGGTCACATTTGCTGGGTAAGTGATTCTAGGTTGAAGTCTTTGTTCCTTTGGCCTCTGGAATATCATATTCCAGGCCTTCTTGTCCTTTAATGTAGAAGTTGCGAAATCTTGTGTCTTCTTGATATTTAAATTCTTTTTGACTGCTTGCAATATATGCTCCTTGATTTGGGAGTTTGGAAATTTGGCTATAATATTCCTGGGAGTTATCCTTTTGGGATCTCTTTTAGGAAGAGATTCATGGATTCTTTCAGTTTCTATTTTGTCCCCTGTTTTAGACTATCAGGGCAATTTTTCTTGATGATTTCTTGAAAGATGATATCTAAGCTCTTTTTTTAAAATCCTGGCCTTCAGGTAGTACAGTAATTCTTAAATGATCTTTCCTGGATTTATTTTCCAGGTCAGTTGTTTACCCCATGAGATATTTCTCTTCTATTTTTTTATTCTTTTGACTTTGGTTGTTTCTTGAGGTCTCATGAAGTCATAAGCTTCCACTTACCCAATTCTAATTTTTAAGGCATGATTTTTTTGATTTAGCTTTTGTATTTCTTTTTTCCATTTGACTAATTCTACTTTGTAAAGAGTTCTTTCCTCAGTGAATTTTTGTATCTCTTTCCAAAGAGCAATTCTGTTTTTCAAGAAGTTTTTCTTTTCAGTGCATTTTTGTATATCTTTTTCCATTTGGCCAATTTTACTTTTTAAGAAGTTCTTCTTTTTGGATTTTTGTGCCTCTTTTACCAATTGGACAATTCTTTTTACAATGTTAATTTCTTCAGTATTTTGTTGTGCCTCCTTTACCAAGCCAGTGACTCTTTTTTCATGATTTTTCTATATCACTTCCATTTCTTGTCCCAATTATTCTTCTACCTCTCTTATTTTATTTTTTAAAATCCTTTTTGAGCTCCTCCATTAATTCTTTATGGTCTTGAAAGAAATTAATATTTTTCTTAGAGGCTTTGGATACAACAATCTTGACTTCATTGTCTTTTTCTGAATTTGAGTTTACCCTGTCACCAAAATAACTTCCTATGCTGAGTTTCTTTTTTTGTTGTTGCTTTTTGCTCATTTTCCTGCCTTTTTTTCTTTTCTTTTAGTTAGAAAAAACTGTTAAAGTTGGGCTCTGTTGCTGTGGTGAAGGGAGCACTATTCCAAGCTTCAGATTTTTTTGTCAGCTCTCTTCAGAGCTAGAAGTGGGGATTGATCAGCTTTCAGTTCTCCTAAGGTGGTATGATGTAAAAGAGAGGTGCGTTTAATACTCTCCAGAACTGTGTTCTGGTCTGTGAGTAACCCCCAAGTACTCATTTCTATCTCACAACTGTGACTAGGATCGCCTGCAACCCTGTAGCTGAAAGTTCTGGTATATGCTGGTGCTCATCCTCACCCTGCAATTGCACCCCAGAATTGCAACCTGATTCTGTGTAAGGGCAATGTGACAAGAGTCTTGTACCCAGTGCCAACAAAGGGTCCCCTTTGGTCTCCTTCTGAGCAGTTGTCTGACACCCCCTTACCATCTCTGGCTGAGAGTTCTGGAAGCCTTGGCTACTGCTTCATTTGTGCCCAAGACTCCACCTGGTATACTAAGTCCCTCATGATGGTCTTCTAAGTTGTTTTGGGCTGAAAAATTACTGCACTTTGTCTTTTTGTGGGTAATGCTGCTCCAGAATTTGTTTTGCGGCATTATATCAGTGCTTTTTGTAGGGTAATTTGGTAGAAATCAGATGAGTCCCTGTACCTTCTCTCCTATCTTGGCTCCACTCCTTACTCATGGTTATTTGAAACTGTGTAGTCAGTTATATACTCAGATAGCTGACTGAATTTCTTCCTTTCCTCCCTCAATGTCTGGGCAACCTTAAGACTTTTGTCTGAGTTGATTATTTAGGGGACATGGATCCTGAGCACCCTAGTGGCGGGATATAGGAGTCACAGAGTCACATGGCATGGATCCCTGCTTCAGACCAGAGCCAGTGCAACATGGCCATGAAGAGAGGAGAGAGTTTAGTTTTAAAACTAGGTAGGGAAGCAGAGAGATGGTCTGTTGGACTCTTGTCTCTGGGCTGGTGGTTTTTCGCTGAGCTCGACCTTATCTCTTGATCCCTGGTAAACTTCAAGCTGTCTGTAATGGGGAATTGGATCATTGCCTAAAGTTAGAAACACTGAAAACCATCACTCTCTTTTTCTCTCTTCACTAATAAATGCTTATAAATATGGTAATAAGGCTTCTGATTAATTTTTATTTATAACACTTTATCTCCTTGGCTTCCTGCTTAGTGCTTTAAGGGACCAACCACTGGAAAAGATTTCAAGAGCTCATCCTCCTGCTCTGGAGCAGAATCTCAACTAACAAGCTATAGTTATTCTGAACGTTCTCTAATTAGTGTCACCTCTCAACTTCACTATACTGAGCCCATCAGCATTAGATGTATTTAATTTTAAATAATTTTAAGGTTAATTCAAATACTTCCCTCCTCAGACTAGAGAGGGGATGTGTCTCCCCTGTACTAGATGATTTCTATGATCTCCTGTAGCTCTGATATTCTAAGTTTCCTCTCTTTGTTAACATTCTAGGTTCTAAGAGCCATTTTTAGTCTAATATTATAGAGTCTATTTTGTAACACCCCTTTCCACCCTAGAATTCTGTATATCAAACTATCCAGATATACTCAGATATCCAGATATTTGGAATTATATAGTCAGTCACATATCTGGTTAGTTGATTGAATTTCTTCCTTTTCCCTCTCAACATTCTTAGTCCTCTTCCATCTTTGAGAATCTCTAGAAATATTATTTTGGGGGTGGGGAAAGATATTTGCCACTGCCTAAGTAAAGCTGAATTGTCTGGAATAGATGACAGGTCTTCCTTGTTCCTCTGGGAAAAGTTGGGTCAAGGTTTCATGGTTCCACAGGCCTAACTTTTTTCCTTAGGGCTCTCTATTCAGCATGAAATTGAATGACTCACCATAAGGCAAAGGGAAGAGTGAACTCAGGAGTCAGTTTGGAGACAGCAGGCAGGTGAATGAATCACTGAGTATTGATTGCCTAGAACATGATTCATTCTGCCCCTGCCTCCTTTCCCCCAGTCCCCTCCAGAAAACAAATCTCATTATTAACACTCCCCTGGTGACTTGCCCCTCTTCAAGTTAGTATCAGAACTAGGTCTAGGGTCCTGGCATCCTGCCTTCCTTTGAATTATATCACTGTAGACTACCAGAACTGCAAGGGGCCTCAGAGTTCATCTAGTCAAACCCTTTCATCTTACAGATGAGGAAACTGAGACTCAAAGCAATTAAGTCACTGGCCCCAAGTCACACAGATAGGATATGGCAGGGCTAGTATTTGAACTAGGTCTGAGATTTGAACAAAAGTCCTTTGGCAGGGCTGCTAGGTGGCACAGTTGATAAAGCACTGGACTGAGAATCAGGAACTTATTTTTCTAAATTCAAATCCAGACTCAACACTTACTAGCTGTGTGACCCTGGGGAAGACACCAAACCCTATTTGCCTCAGTTTTCTCATCTATAAAATGAACTGGAGGAGGAAGAGGTGAACCACTCCAGTATCTCTGCCAAGATAAAAGAGTTAGACATGTCCAAAATGACTGAACAATCATATACCATCACCATTGCCACTACCACCACTTTGGCTCCCAATCCAGTGTCTTTCTCCTGAACTACCCTAGCTCTTGGAACAAAGATTCCTTGGAACTCTTGATTCTCAAGCCAACTCACTTTCCACTATTCCAGATCTCTTCTTTTTTGACTGAAGAAACATAGGTTCTAGGTTTAGCTCTGCTATTAATTTACTCTTTAAATTTTAATAACTCACTTTTCCTCTCTGGGCCTCAGTTCTTTTTTTCATTAAGTGGGCATTTACCTACCTCCAAAGGGGATAAGCATCAAATAAAGCAATAATGTTTGTCCAGCTATTAAAATATGTTAACAAGATCATTTTTGATTGGAGTGAAGGAGAAAAAAAGAATATGTACAAGGTGGTGGTCAAAAGAAGACCTCAAACAGCCTTTTGTTTGCCCCTTTGCAATGCACTTATCTTCTTATTATTGTTTGCCATATTTATTTGTGTTTGGGTCTTACATCCTACATTAGAGCTTGTAAGTACTTTGGAAATAATTTTGTTCAGATACCTTATTTTAAATAGAAGCCCAGAAAAGTTAAGTGCTTTCCCAAAACCATACAGCTAAGAAGTGGGTCCAGATTCAACTAAAGATTTCCTGGCTCTAAGTTCAGGACCCTGTTTTCCTTCCATCTTTTCAACTTTTGAAAGGCTTTTTGTTAAACATTATAGTATTATAGAAATGGTAATAATAATTTTATTAATATAATGTAATTTATAACATAATGATTTGTATGTAATAATAAACAATTCCATGAAAGTGCTAGTTATTAATATAATGAACAAAGTTGTCTAATATTATTAATAATTATATTATTATTTATTTCTACTATATGATGCTACCTCAAGCAAAGATCTTTTCCCTGATAAGAAAGCATTTGGTTGCTGACACTCAAGACTTCTCACATTTAAAATAAATTCTTTAAAAAATCCTTTGGAGGTGGCAACAGTGTATTGGGAGCCAGGTCTAGAGATGGGAAGTCCTAGGTTCAAATCTGACCTCACACCTAGGTGTGTGACCTTGGGCAAGTCACTTAATCCCTATTGCCTAGCCCTTACCACTTTTTTGCCTTGAAATCAATTGGTTTCAAGGCAGAAAGTAAGGGTTTAAAAAATCCTTTTATGAGATCTGAAATTTTAGTCTATGTTTCTTCTTAGGATCTCCACAACAAATTTTAAATTACAAAAGAATACAAGGTATCAGTCAAGTCGTGATTCCTCTACAAAACTATCCAGCCCCCTTGCCAGCTCCCAGTGAAATGGTATTTAGACCCTGCTCTGCTGTCCATGGTACTGATGGAGTCAAGCATCATTCCAGAGCCTCTTTCCCTGTCATTCCTGCCCGATTGGGTGTAAATAGGATATATTTGAGTGTGTAGATACGAATGTGAGCTCCTTCCTTGACTTAACCCTGCTAAGTATGTAGTGCAAGAAAGTTCTCTCTCTTGACTTCACACAGCCTTTTGTTTGCCTCTTTGTAATGGACTTATCATCTTATCATTGTGTGACATATTTACTTGTGTTTGGGTCTTACCCACTTGCTGATCTTCCGCTAGTCTAACTAAATATAGGGATACACAGTCAGTACTTAATAAATGTTTGCTCAATAAATAAATGAGTGAATTCTCCCACCTTAAAGTACTTCCTCCCTCAGATGTTTTGGAGCTCACAATTTAGAGCAGTCCTTCATCTCATTACATTCTACTATACCTCATTATTATTTGCATTTTCTACTGCATTATATGATCCCTGAGGCTAGGAAATCTGGTGTTTTTTATATATGTATCATATATATGTATTATATATGTATCTTATTTTATATATGTACCAATCAACAAATATTTGTTGAATTGTTATTTATGTACATGCATCTTATTATCTAGAATGGTGGGGGGAGAGCTTGACAATGAGGGGAAAATCCCAAACTTGGATTTTATTCTTACACTTACACTTATTATGTGACTCTGAATGACCTGTCTGAGCCTGATTTTCCTCTTCTGTACTATTGATGTAAGGTGAAGAAAGTTCTTTGTGTGTGTGAGAAGTGAATTAGAAAATCTGTGAAGACTTTTCTAGTTTTGCCTTCTAAAAACTAGTTTCAACATGTTCAAAATTTGTGACATATTAATCAAAATGAGACCAGGACAAGATGAGGATATTTAGCACTAGATTAAATACCTGTGGGAAGATGGAGCTGTCGAGAGCCTACTGGAGACTAAAACTGATATTTCTTTGGGGAGAAGGGAGAGATGAAGAAAGTAGACCTTAATTCTGAAGGGAGTCGAATTCTGCCTTCAAGGGTCTCATGATGTTGGGGGAAGGGGCACAAGGAAGAACAATTTCAGGGAGCTCATAGTCTAGGGAAAGAAAAAGGAAAAGATCCAGTATTAGCCTCAAAATAAAGTTGATAGTCCTTGGAAAGAGAAAAGTAGATTCAGTTTCAGCCTTTGGGGAGTTCATAATTTGGAGCATGTGGAGAAAGAAACTGGCCAAAGATGTATTGTAAGGAAATTCAAAATCTTGAAGACAGAAAGAATAAATCCAAGTGATGTTCTCAGGGAACTAAATACTGTAAGAGATAAGAAGGGCACAGAGCAAGGTCTTACCCAAGAGAAAGTCATAGCTTCGGGGAGACAGAGAATGATTAGATCCCAAGAATCAAGCCATTATGGAGTTGTTCCCAAATTGGAAGAAGGGTTCTAGTGGAGCATCTTGCTAAGATTTTTCCTGAACCCAGAGCTGTTGGACATTTTTTTATCATTACTTGAATGAAAGCAAATGATAAACATCGAATTTGCTAGTTTCACAAAACTGGGAGGAAATGGGTGTCATGTTGGATAAAGAAACAAGCTAGAACTTTGAAGACAATCTAATAAAGAAAGAATTTAGATAAATGTAAATTTTTGCACTTGGGTTAAAAAATCATCTTTATGTAATAGGAGAAGTTGTTCATGTGAAAAACATCTAAAAGTTTGAATGGACTCAATTTAGGAAATAGTAATAGCAGCCCAAAGGGCACAAATTTAGTAGTATTAAGAAAGGCGAAGATGGAGATGATAATCCCACTTTATATCACTGTCATCTTTCCATACTGAGTCATTATTACTCTGCCCCACATACACTCTATAGTCTAGCCAGACTGGTTTACTTGCCATCTCCTATGCTCAACATTCCATCTCCTACCTCTATCTCTTTCCTTACTTCTCTGTCTCTTGGAATCTCTAGCTCCATTTAGGGTTCACCTCAACTATCCCATATGAAACTTTTCCCAACCACTCCAGTTCTTTGCTTCCTTCCCCTTCCAAATTACTATGTATTCACTTTGTATATATAATAAAATGACTAGTGAATGAGAATCCAGGCTTCAAGTGTGGTCCCCTCTACCTGGGGCCAACATACTTCAAAGTTCAGGAGGGAGCCTGCTTCCAAGAACACAGAATGGGAGAGGATCATGCCCTCTACTTCAGAGCATACACAATTATTCTTTGCCTGGCTCCTATCCAATTAATACCTGCTGAAACTCCCCTCCTTTTTTTTTTAAATTTTAAACCCTTAACTTCTGTGTATTGACTTATAGGTGGAAGATTGGTAAGGGTAGGCAATGGGGGTCAAGTGACTTGCCCAGGGTCACACAACTGGGATCCCCTCCTTTTTTTTAACCCTTGCCTTCTGTCTTAGTGTCAGTTCTGAGATATAGAGTGGCAAGGGCTAGGCAATCAGGGTTAAGTGACTTAACCAGGGACACATAACTAGAAAGTGTCTGAGGTCAAATTTGAACCCAGATCCACCTGACTCCAGACCTGGTGATCTAGCCAGAGAGCCATGCAGCAGCCCTGAATAAAAGCCTCTTAATTAGCTCTGAGCTGAAACTGAGTGGGCATATAAAAGATAGGAACTAGCCAAATATACTTTCCCTTACTCCAGCACTTTGAGTAAAAAAGAAGAAATGCTATAAGTCTTTGGATAGGAGACTCCCTACCTGGTAACAATATGTCTTTGAAACTATAGCAGAACACAAACACCTTGAATAAAGAGATTGTTTATACCTTTCTCTTTTTTCTCCACATTCTTGGCATAGTATGTAGCACATAGTAGGCATTTAATAAAAGCTAGCTGAATTGGAAGGAAAGAAACAAATATTTTTTGAATGTCTTTTTCTGTAAAGATATTTTACCAATTACCCATAATGACAGTTTTTCGTTTAAGTTTTCTGAAGTTGTAGGATCCAAATTGTCTCCCTCCTTCCTTTGCTTCCCCCTTCCCAGAGTTAGCAAACAATTTGATCTGGGTTATACATGTATTGTCATGCAAAACATATTTCCATATTGTTCAATTTTGTAAAAGAATAATCATATGAAATAAAACCTCCAAGTAAAAATCCAAATAAATTACAGTGAAAAAAATATATGCTTTGATCTGCATTCTGACTCCAACAGTTCTTTCTCTAGAGGTGGGTAGCATTCTTTGTCCTAAGTCCTTCAGAACTGTCTTGGAACATTGTATTGCTGAGAGTAGCTAAGTAGTTCACAGTTGATCATTCCACAGTATTCCTCTTACTATGTAGTGTTCTCCTGGTTTCGCTTATTTCACTCTGCATTGGGTCACGTTATTTTTTCTGGCTCTTTCTGAAATCATCTTGTTCATCATTTCTTAAAGAACTATTTAAACCACAACATGTTCAGCCATTCCGCAACTGATAAACATCCCCTCAATTTCCAATTATTGCTACCACAAAAAAAGAACAGCTATAAATATTTTTACATAAGTAGATACTTTGCTCTATTAAAAAATTTCTTTGGTATATAGACCTAGTAATGGTGGCCCTTTGGGCTATAAAAATTACCCTCCAGAATGGTTAGATCAGTTCACAACTCTACCAACAATGCATTAGTGTCCCAATTTTGCCACATCGCCTCCAACATTTATCATTTTCTTTTACTGTCATATTGACCAATATGATAAATATGAGGTGGTACCTCAGAGTTGTTTTAATGTGCATTTCCCTAATCAAGAATGATTTAGAACATTTTTATATATGATTATTGATGGCTTTGATTTCTTCATCTGAAAACTGCTTGTTCATATCCTTTGACCATTTGTCAATTGGGGAATGGCTTGTATTCTTACAAATTTGACATAGCTCTCTATATATTTGAGAAATTTGTTATTAAACACCCCAGTTTGCTGTTTCCTTTCTAATCTTGATTATGTTGGTTTTGTTTGTACGAAACCTTTTTAATGTACTATAATCAAAGTTATTCATTTAACATCTTGTAATGTTCTCTGTTTCTTGTTTGGTCATAAATTCTTCCATTCTCCAGAGATCTTACAGGTAAACTATTTTATGAGAAACAAATATTTATTAAGTGCCTGCTATTTGCAAGGCACTGTGCTAAACTCTTAAAAATGTTATCTCATTTGATCCCTACAAGAATCTTGAGAAGTGGATGTTATTATCTCCATTTTATAATTGAGGAAATTGAGGCAGTTCAATTAAGTGACTCACCCAGAGTCTAACAGATACTGAGTGTCTGAGGCTAAATTTGAACTTAGAGATTTCTGATTCGAGGTTTAGCACTCTAGCCACCATGACACTGATTAGGACTGAATTGACTGATCAAACCACACCTAGAGTATTATTTTCACTCTTTGTTGCTACATTTAAGGAGTGACTGACAAGTTGACACTTTTTAAGAGGATGATGATGAAGATGGGGAAAGACCTGAAATGAATGCCATTGGAAGGTGGTAGCATGGATTGTGGATATATATCCCAGAAGAAAGGGCAGCTATGTGGCACAATGGGTAGAGCATTTTACCTTGGAATCATGAAGACTCATTTTTCAGAGTTCAAATCTGATCTCAGACATTTTACTAGTTATGTCACTTTGGGCAAGTCACATAACTCTGCCTCAGTTTCCTCCTCTGTAAAATAATCCAGAGAAGGAAATAGCAAACCACTCCAGTGTCTTTGCCAAGAAAACTCCAAAATGCAATCACAAAGAGTCAGACGTGCCTGAAACAACTGAAAGACAACAAACTTGTAGAAAAGAAGATTTAGGGAGGACTATTGTAACGATCTTCAGCATTCATTTGACCAGTAGTCAATTACTAAACATTTACTGTGTGCTAGGCACAATGTCAAACAATGGCCACACAAAGAAAAAAATTAAATAGTCCCTTCCCTCAAAGAGTTTATATTCTAATGGGGGAGACATACAACACATACTGAGTATATACAAGATTTAATTTGTTAGGACTGTCCTTGAAGAGCCGTCAAATAAAGAAAGGATTAGACTCATTCTACTTGGCCCCAAAGGGCAGAACTGGCAGTTGCAGAGAGGCATATTTAGTTGCCATTAGATACTGCTTTATGCCCCTCTTCCTTTTCTGGCCACAGTTCACCTCCTTGATGACATCCTGCCTCACAGTTACCTTCACTCCTCTAACCCTTAGTCTTTATGCCTTGGGCAGCAGGTGTCCTGAATGATCTTCTATTTCTTCTAGCTCTGACATGCTATCTTCAATATTACAAATGCCCCTTTAGTTCTGCCATTCTTTGATTACTGCCCTCAGTCATTGGCACCTCCAAACGGCTATATATCCCCATCCTAATTCCAATTGGTGTTTGCATTCGTAAGATCAACTCTAATCCTGGAATAGAAGGTTTCTTCCTATGGGGGAGGGAGTCCAGAGATCAACCATCTTGGGAGATGTGATTTGGGAGGGCAGCGACAACTTCCCAGAATATTTATTCCAGCTCAGAAGCTGCTTCCTTTTTTCTTAAAATCAAGGATGGCTTCCAGGAGGAGGGTGTGGGAAGCACTTAAAGGCAAGCAGCCTAGTCAGTCTTCTCTCCTCCTTGTTGCAGCTCCAGGGACCTATAAATCCCTAGTAACAGAGCCAGGCAGTTTGAACCCCCCTCCGTGGCTCATTACCGCCAGTTATTAAAACAATAGCTAATTGCCCGAAGAAGGAGCAGCCGCCGGTAATTCACCCTGGACAGAGTTTGTTTCTGCAGAATTTATAGCTGGGCCACTGACAGCTCTGGCCTCATTCTGTCCAATACCCCTGAAGGAACTGACTATTGAAGACCTCTTGGGGAAGCCCCTGTCCCTGAATCATCTGGGGAAGGCAGCTTTTAATAGGCCGTCCTTTCTAACCTCCCTGTGATGAAGCCTTTGGGAGAGAAGTCAACAGAGGATGGAAGGGGTCAGCAGTGGGCTGGGAGGAAGTGGGAAAAGTGAGGAGATCAAAGAGGCCTTATCAGTATAGGAAAGAACATGGAGTCAACTGATTTTTCCCCTCAGGCTCCTGGATGTCAGATTAAATGAGAAGCGTGGAAAAGAGAACACATATTCTTGGACCTTTCGAGAAAAGCCTAATATTTCTGCTCTTCTGTTGGCATGTTCTATACTTTAGTATCCTTATAGGCTCTCAGGATCATAGACTTAGAGCTTGAAGGGACCTGAGAGACCATCTGATCCAACTTTTTTCATTTTATAGGTGAGGAAATCCATCTAGAGTGGTTAAAGAACATGCCCAGGGTCACGTAGGTAGTGTCTTAGGCAGTGGAGCTCCCAAGGGCAAGGCTTAGGGCATAAGGGCTGAGGAATTCTCTCTCCATAGAGCCCCACAGTCACAAACACAACTAGGCATCTAGTAAAACTTGATGCTAATAGGATCAACAAATGCTAGTGATGGGAGATCGTGATGGTATAGTGCAGTGATGGGCAAACTTTTTAAAGAGGGAGCCAAAGGAAAGGAAATGCTCATTTGTCCATCTGTTTCTAAGGCAACTCTTTAGAAGTTTCATTGTATTGTATCCTACTTATTGTATTCGTCAGATTAGGAATAATGTCCCCTGCTGGATAGAACATTTCAGGGATCTGCACCTGGCCCACGGACTGTAGTTTGCCCATCACTGGTATAGTGGAAAGACTGTTGGATGTAGACTCAGGAGAGATCTGGGTTCACATCTGTCTTCTAATGGTTACTGGTTGGATAACCAGCAGATAAAATGTTTAACTTCTCTGAACCTCATTTCCTTCTTCATAAAATAGAATAATAATAATAATAATACCTTTTATATCTACCTCACAGCGATATTGCAAGGATCAGAATGAAATAATTTTTATAAAGCATTTCACAAACCTTAAAGGACTATTTAAATGTCTGCAGTTATTAGTTTGAGGGTGCCTTTGTCCTGGCATTCAAAGTCTTACCTAATGTGGAATGTCATCTCACCTTCCCAGTCTTATTTCTTACTATACCCCTCCGTGTACTCTGCTACAACCAAACATACTCATCCTCTCTCTCTAAAAAAATGCACTGTATACTCTTTGATCCTGTAGCACCACTACTAGGTTTGTAATCCAAAGAAATAAATTTTAAAAAGGGGGAGAAGGACCTGCTTATACAAAAATATTTATAGTATCTCTTTTTGTGGTGGCAAAGAATTGGAAATTGAGGGGATGCCTATCCACTGGGGAATGGCTGAACAAACTCTGGTACATGTTGGTGATGGAATACAATTGTGTTATAAGAAATAATGAACTAGATGCTTTTTGAAAGAGCTGGAAAGATTAATATAAACTGATGCAGAGTGAAATAAGCAGAACCAGGAGAACGTTGTACACATAACAGCAATATTGTATGATAAGCATCTGTGAAAACTTGGCTTCTCTCAGCAATGCAGTGATCTAGGAGAATTTTGACTGGGAATGCTATCCACTTCAGAGAAAGGACTGTTGGAGTTTAATGGATTTGGATCAAAGCATGCTATCTTTCACATCAGTTTATTTAGGGGTTTTGTATGAGTGTGCTCTTACAACAATGACCAATATGGAAGCCTGTTTAGCCTGATAAAAAATGCACTGTGCTATGATGCCTAAATAACTCCTATGCTTGTAATGTCATCCATGACCCAGTTTTTATTTATTGGATGCCTATTCAACTCTCAAACACAACTCATCTGCCACCCCTTCCACTAATCCTTTCCCTAATCTCTGAGGGCCAGAAGTGCCTCTTTCCCTCTCCTTGGCCTTTGCTTGAGTGAAAACATGAAAAACATCTATAGGGGCAGAAGTCCCATAGGGGCTCATCTAGGTACAGAATCATAGAATGTAAAAAGTTAGAAGGGCTCTTTTTGAGATCTCTACTTCAACCTGTGTCTGATCAGGAATCCTCTCCATAACATCTTTGACAAGTAGTTGTTCAGCCTTTATTTGAGAATTCTAGTGATGTTCAAGATCTCATAAAGCTCCACATTTTATCCCATCAAAAAGCAAGAAATTTCAATGACTTCCTTCACCTCTAAGATGCTATTTGGCATCTTATTCATAAAAACAAAAATAAAAATGAAAAACCTTAAAAAGAGTAATGATTTCTTCCTTGATCTTTTATAAATGTAGAGTCTGTTAATCTTTTCTACACTGCAATAGATTTCCACAATCCCATCTCCAAATAGTCCAGCTCACTCATTTTACAGAAAAGAAAAGAAAAACTGAAGACCTGAGGGAACAAGTGGTTTCCTGAAAAAGTCATGCAATAGGGGCAGCTGGGTAGCTCAGTGGATTGAGAGTCAGGCCTAGAGATGGGAGGTCCTAGGTTCAAATCCGGTCTCAGACACTTCCCAGCTGTGTGACCCTGGGCAAGTCACTTGACCCCCATTGCCCACCCTTACCACTCTTCCACCTATGAGCCAATACACAGAAGTTAAGGGTTTAAAAAATGTAAAAAAATAAATGAATAAATAAAAAGTCATGCAATAAGTCATAGACATGGCTTGGACTCAAATCTAAATTTGCTGATCAGGGTTTTTCTCATGACATTTCACTTCCATTCTAAGACTCTTTCTAAACTGATGCCATGTAATGGCAATCTCTGCTTCCTCTCTAGGTTCTCTTGACTTACCCTGGCCCCCTAACCACTGAGGGCCAAAATGGAAAATAGAAACTGGAGAGCATTTCCAAGCACCTTCAAAATCAGAATTTAACCCAATACCTCCCCAAAGTTTGTATAATAGTAATAACTTCCAGTGATGTAGCACTTTAGGGTTCTACAAAATACTTTCCATTCTCACCTCAGCCCTGTGGAATCATATGTATAAATATCATGACCCTACTTTACAGATGGGGAAACTGAGGCAAACCAGGTTACATAAACAAGGTTATATTTCTCACATCCACTCAAGAGATGGATTATGCAATTGTATTGGCTCCGTTTTACATACAAGAAATTTAGACGCAGAGAAATGAGAATAATATCTCAGGTTCTAGTAGGAACTGAATATCAGCAAAGGAAACAGGGGAGGGGTGGAGGAACCCATTGCAAAATGAATATTTGGGCATGAACTAGAAGTCCAACAGAAATCCAAGCTAATCCACTGAACTACAGACAGGTAGGGAGTGGGGGAGATGGCCAGGAGACTCTCTACCTTGGAGGCTATTAGAGCACTGTGTTCATACAAGGATGTCTCTGGGGAGCTTATTCTCCTGGAAGGCAAACGCAGTTTTGAACATATTGATTTTTAACAGTGGATTGTACAAAGTGCTGGAGAGAGCCAGAAACCAAGCTATAATGGGGGAGCTGGCACCACTGTTCCCTGATAGCAGTATTTCTACACAGCTGGTTTATTGGTCTTGAAGAAAAGCCTTGGAAGTGTCCCGCGGTTAGGAGAAGATCGATTTATGGACAAGGCAATGGAGTAAGAGTTTGTTTTGAGGTGTGAGAGTAGGAAGCTTCTTGATATTCCTCTGTGAGAGCTCAGAGGGAACAACCAAGGACAAGTCCTATTATGGGAAGACGTCTTTAGCCAGGCTTGTGGTCACCCATTATCAATAATGCCAATATCATGATGGCCAGCATCCCCATTTATCAGTCTCCACCTTGACTCCTGTTCTCTCTATCCCCATTCTCATCTCTACTATACCTCTTGCCACATTGTTCCTTCCCTTTGGCTTTATTCTGTTCTCATTATCTCCTTCCCCATCCCCCATCTAAATCATTCTTATCACTAATCCTTTCCCCTCCATCTTCTTCCTCAATCCTTTCTCCTGGCTTGATCCCTGCTGTTAGTAGATGGATCAGTTTGAAATGATAGCAAGGAGGCCGGTACTTGATCTTAGCCCTGTTACTGATTTTCTCCGTGACTTTACACAAACCCCTTTCTTTCTCCAGGCTTCAGCTTCCCACCTCTAAAATGGCAGGTTTGGACTCAATAAATTACATTCTAGTGCCATAGGAAGAGAGCCAGGAGAACTAGATTCTGTAATGAGTAGAAAAGAATCCAGCTGTCAAAATTCCCACTGGAGTTTCTCCTAATTTGTCTCTAAACCAGGCTTTATGTGGTGGCTCTGCTATTTCATTGCTGGCATTTATAAGAAAAAGACTAATTTGGGTGGAACTACAGGGATAAATGATGGAGACTGACACTTCTACCCTTTCCTTCTAGTCTTACTAAAGCAGAGTAGTTCCAGACTTATGAGCATGGCCAAGATAAGCTATTAGGGGCATGATGGAACCTGAAAGAAATTTTCCCACTCTAGTCCTAATAATAGCAGATAGTTATCTTTAAAAATCAACAAAACAGATTTGACCTAAGAGATTTTTTTCCCTCTCCTGATTGGTTGACTTCTGCCTTGAGCCTAACTCACAAAGAGCTAAAATAGTCTTGGGCTACAGATAGTTCTCTTAAAAGAGCTATGACCACTTTGCTGGCTGTGGAGAATTAACACCATCGCCAATTCACTTGAGAACCAGAAGATGGCAGCAGAAGGAATACTGTTCAGCTGGTGACATCAGCAGCCAAGTAATTCAGAAGAATTGCCCAATTCACCAGAATGTCCAATGGCATCAGTCATTTTGCATGGAAGCCTAGAGTAGCATCTTCAGAGTCAAAGAAGTGTTCCAGATGAGTCATAGCCATGGAAAATTATGGCTCTGGGTGTATGAGGGAATATTCTTTATTATTTACCCAGGTAGTATAATAGATAAGGTGCTGGACCTGTGGTTCAAATCCAGCCTCAGATACTTATTAGCTGTGAAACTGTGGGCAACCTATTTAACCCCATTTGCCTCAGTTTTATCAACTATAAAAAGGGGAAAATAATACCTACTTCCCAAGAATGTTGTGAAAATAAAATAGGATAATAGTTGTAAAGTGTTTAACATGCTACTATGCTACTGGGCACATAGTAAGTATTTTGTAAATGTTAGTTATTATTATTATTAATTAGTACAAAGGGTCATGGATTTTGGAGCTGGAAGGGAATTTAAGGATCATCTAGTCCAACTTCCTTATTTTACAAATGAAGAGGCTGAATCCCAGATAGAGGGATTTGTACGAGGTCCCACAGAGAGTAAGGAGGCTGGGAGGTAAGCCGGAATCTTCTGACAGCAAATGCAGAGTTCTTTCCGCTATCCTACACCACTCATCGGTTCAGCCTCAGTTCTGAAAATGACTCACTCTTTGTATGACCTTGGAAAAGTCAGATCTTTTCTTTTTGGATCTCAGTTTCCCCAAATGCAAAATGACACAACCCTAGAAGTTTAATAAGGTGCAGGACACTGACCAAGGAGTCATAGGACCAAGATTCTGTCACTACTAGGCTGGGTGTCCACCCATCCGAAAGCCCTGCCCTCCTTTTCTTTCCTCTCCAGACCTCTGTTTCCCCATTTGTACAACAGCCCTCCTAGACTTTCCAGAAATCAGGATGCTCTAATTGCTAATGGAAGTCTTTATTATCTGAACCAGAATAAAAATGGAAAGGAATAATAAAAAAAAGGTGGAGAAAGAAGGTGGAAGGGGGAGGGAAAGGAGGGAGAAAACTCTAATGAATAATTAGTTAATTTAAGAAATAACTCAGGCCCTAGCGTAATTAATTATTCTTTCTCAGAATGAGATGCTGCTCAGGCCTCTGGCCTCAGTGCAGGCATTTTTTTTGCCTTGCTGCTCCCTTTCTTCTTTCCCTTTATTAATAAAGTGCAGCAGTTACACCGATGCTCGACTGGGCTCAGCACTCCTTATAAACGTGTCACTCCTCTGACTAATTCTTTTTAATTAGAAACAACAAGGAAAGAGAAAGAAATGTCCTTGGGAGCCTCTGCCTTGATCAGACAGTGATTTAAAGGGGTTGTTACCATCAACAACAGTTCAGCAGATTTTTATTCCCTCCTATCATTTCCCCTTCCTCCTCCTACTTTCCCTACTCTCCCAAGCCAGATTGAGAGCCACAGGGAGTCTTGGCCTGGGAGCCTGGGTTCTGATCCAGGTTCTGGGTTTGGGTTCTAGATGTGCCGCTGACTTACCTGGGGACCTTCAGCCGATCCATTCTTGTCTCTGGCCATTTTTCCCAGTATCCAAATGAGTTTGGGGTAGGCGATCTCTCTAAGGTCCCTTCTAGTTCTGCCATTGCATAAATCTATGTTGGTGAAATGATGATTACCAGAGAATGCTGGAGCTGAGCAGAGCTTGTTGAATTGGGAAAGGGCCTTAGAAACACAGAATGTTAGATCTGACTGGTATTTTGGACAGTGTGATATCTTCATTTCACAGATGGGGAAATTGAGGCACGGAGGAGAGAAGAAGTGCTTTCTAAGGTCACAGAGGTGGAAAGTGGCAGAATAAATATTTGAATTTAGGCTTTCTGATTCCAAATCAAGGTGTTTCCTTCCTCTATTTTCTCTGCCTCCATGCTATTTTTCTCCCAAAGGGATGAACTTTCCTCCTTTTTTTTTTTTTTTGAGATAAGTTGTGTGTGTGTGTGTGTGTGTGTGTGTGTGTGTGTGTGTGTGTGTTAAAGAAAAATGCAAAACTGGTGCAGCTCAGGGAACAAGATTTCCCTGTAAGGTGGTTTAGCTATAAATTTCAAGCCCGTCTTTCTCTTCTCCTGCCTCTCGGCTGGGAAATCCAGGAGATTAACAGCTCCCAAGAGCCAGCTCATGTCTATGGAAATGGCTCTGGTGGGCAGTAAATCTCTTCTAGATTGGGTCGGGTCCCCTCGGCAGGCCCAGCTCCCCTCCATCAATCTTTCCCTTCTGAGCCCAGGGCACTGCCTTCCCTACCTTTCCTGGGCAAGGTAACTCTGGAGTATTAGACCATGTCATGAATAAATAAATAAAAAATAATAACTCCCATTTCTATAGTACTTTGAGACTGATAAAGCACTTTTCTCACAATAATTCTGTGAAATCAGGGGTTCAGGTATTATCGTCCTTATTTTGTACAGCAGGAAAGAGTGGCGGAGAGTTGAAAGGACTCGGGTGCCAGGGATTAAGAGTTCAGAAAATGGCAGAGATATCTAGCTCAGTTTTCTTCTTTTTACAGAGGGCAAAAAGTGTGAGAAAGATCTGTGAGGTTTAGTGGACTGCAAGCTCACTAGGAGTCAATGTGCGTGTCCCAGCAGCCAAGAAAAGCCAATTCCATCCCAGTCTGCCCCAGGGAAGCCCGGTATCCAGTTAATTCTGCTCCTTATACTCCCACCCTAGTCAGGTCACATTTGGAGTGCTGTATTTGGTTTGTTGTTAAGTATTTCCAGTCATGTCTGACTCTTTGTGACTCCATTTGGGTTTTCTTGGCAAAGATGTTGGAGTCTTTTGCTATTTCCTTCTCTAGATCATTTTACAGATGAGGAAACCGAGGCAAACAGGGCTAAGTGACTTGTCCAAGGTAAGTGCCTGAGGCCATGTTTGAACTCAGGTCTTCCTGGCTCCAGGTAAGGTGCTCTATCCATTCTGCCACCTAACTGCTCTGTGTTGAGTTATGCAACCACGTGGGATCACATTTTAGAAAATGAACATATATGTATATATTAAACATAAAAAGTAGATATTTATATATAAATATTAAATATAGAATATAAATATATCCACATATTGACATACATAATATAAATATTTCTAGATATTAATGACATATATAATATAAATATATCTATATATTAGTTAAATGTATAATATTGATGATAAATACATATTGTATTTATATATTAGCTACATAATAATATAAATCTATATATTAGTTATATGTAATATAAATATTAAATACATTTATTTAATATTAAATACATTATTCAAATATAAAATAAATATATCTATTAGCTACATATATTCTATAAATATCTCTATTATATATTAAATATGTTTAATATACATTACATATATTAAATATATTTATTATATATTTATTATATATTTAATATATGTTATATATTAAATATCTCTGATATTATATTATATTACATATGTATATGTAACTATTAAATATATGATATAACTGTATCTATATATACACTGTAGAACACCTAGAAAATGGTAAAAGGACTGGAAATTAGTCTATACAAGGATTAATTGAAGAAACTATAAATGCTTCACATAGGGAAGATTTGGAGGAAGGTGGGGTATTATATGACAGTTGTCTCCAAATATTTGAAGGGCTAGACTTGCTCTGTTTGGATCCAGAGGACAGAAACTGCCATGTTGCAGATTTAGGTTTGAGAAAAGGAAAAGCTTCCTGGAATGAACTGCCTTATGGGGTAGTGACTTCCCTGTCACTGAAGATCTTCTTGTTCATATTTGATTTAAATTAGATTCTTTGGTTCTTTCCAACTTTTAAATTCGGTGCTTTCATGATTCTGTGAGGGCAGGTTGGTCTCCGGATGTTTGGTTCTGAGGGCAAATAAAGCCGGCCAGCCCTCCTCATTGTCAGAGAGGCTCGGGACGGGGATGACAGACCTAAGAAAGAAGTGGGGAGGAAGGAAACCATCCATGTCAGATGGATGGTGGGAGCTAGCTCCCAGCATATGGAATATGAGAAATAGAGGAAGGAGTGTAAGGAACACAGAAACTGGGAGGAGAAGGAACTGGGGGGTGGGAGAAAAGGGGGTGGTGGTGTTGGTAGTGGTGGTGGTTCAAGGAGGGATGAAGCGGAGGAATGATGAAATTTCTGAGTCATATCTGAATCAGCCTGGCCCAGGCACAGAGACCCTCTTCTCTTTTCTCTTCCCATTCTCAGCAATGACCCCACAGAGGACATTTGGTTAGTGCCTTTGTCTCACCCCACAGTTTCATTAAAACCTCTCAAAAGCAAGGGCAGAGTGAATATTTTGAAGCTTCTTCAGACTCTCAAGCCATAAATATTTC
The DNA here is from genome assembly GCF_016433145.1 of Gracilinanus agilis. NCBI lineage: Eukaryota > Metazoa > Chordata > Mammalia > Didelphimorphia > Didelphidae > Gracilinanus > Gracilinanus agilis. Next base: position 700,127,836 of record NC_058130.1, on the reverse strand, counting down.
TTTGGGTATAATCTTCCTTTTTTTGGCTGCAGTCTTTGTTCTCCAGTGAAATGGAGAGGAGGACTCTTAGATATGCCATGTTCCCAGGGAAAAGTCATTCAATGTCAGAACCAGAAGGGACCTTAGAAAGCCTCTAATGCAATACACTTTTTACAGCTGGGGAAACTGAGAAAATCCAGAAGGAAAAAGGGAATTCACTAAGGCCACATAGTATATCCAACTTGAATTCCCTGGCTCACCAGGGGCATGTTGAGACAAAAATAATTCAGTAGGAACCATTTGGTAGAGATTGAACAGGAAGAAGAAATTCGAACTCTGTTTTTTTAATCTGTAAAATGGGGGCGTTATAACAGAGGGAACTTCAAGAACTCTTCCAAGTCTAAATCTGATTCCATGATTCTTCCTTTCTCTTTATGTTTCTCTTTACTCACTACTCTCCTTTCTCCTTTCCCTCCCTTCCTTCTTCCTTCTCTCCTTTCTCTCCCTCCTTTGTCTACCTCCCTTCCTCCTTCTCCCTTCTCCCCTTCCTCTTTCTCTTCCTCATCCTCCTTCTTCTTCCTCTTCCTTCTCCTCCTCTTCTTCTCTGTCTCTCTGTCTCTGTCTCTGTCTCTGTCTCTCTCTTTCTCTCTGTCTCTCTCTCTCTCTCTCTCTCTCTCTGGTCCTTTCTTTCTTTCATGTCTGGTCCTTTTTCTTTCTGCCCTTCTCTTCTACTTTTCATTCTGTCTTAGTCTGCTTCCTCCTCTTAATCTCTCTACACTTCTTTCAAAACCCTTACCTTGTCTTAGAATCAGTACTAAGTATTGATATTAAGTTGGAAAAGTGATAAGAGCTAGGCAATTGGAATTAAGTGACTTGCCCAGGGTCACACAGCTAGGAAGTGTCCAAGGCCAGACTTGAACATAGGACTTCCCATCTCCGGGCTGGGCCTTGCTCTCTAGCCACTGAACCACCTAACTGCCCCCCCCCATACTTATTTCTGTCTCTTTGTTTCTCTCTTTTTACCTCTGCATTTATCTCACTCTTTCTGGTTTTGACTCAATAATATAAGGGATGTTCTGTATGTGTGGTTTAATATGGGGACATTGTTGTCATGGAGTCTTCTGAGTGAGAACTTTGCTGAGAGATGTGTGTGGAGGGAGACATGGGCTTTGATCTTTCCATTTTGGTGGACCAATTACTACTTGTTTAACCTTGGACAAATCATGTAATCTTTCTTAGTTTCTTTATTCGTAAAAGAGAGAATTGAATTAGATGACCCCATTCACCTCGAAATCTCTGATTCTATCACTTTGAGGATGGAGGAGATGGATAGTGCCAGGTTTCAATGTTGTAAGAAGATCAGAACAATACTTACTTTGACAGAGACAGAAAAAGAGTAATAGGCTGGAGCGGGGGCCCTTGGTGTCTGTGAACTCATTTTTTAAAAAATTGATAACTATGCTTCAATATAACTGGTTTCTTTGTTAATCTGAACTATTTTATCCTAAACATTAAAAATATTCAGAGGAGTTCACAGACTCACCAAACTGTCAAAGGGCGTCTATTCCTCCCCCCAAAAAGGTTAAGAATCTTTGATTTGGAGGAGCGAATGAAAGGAGTCACCTTCTGGGTCTTCTACTAGGGCAGCATGGGAAGCCACCAGGCAGAGGACGGGCAGAGGGCATATTTAGATGATTCAGGGAGGCATGGCACAGAGAGTGGTGCCAGCTTCAGTGTCCAGGCTAGAGGTATCTTAGGAGAGAGTGCCCAGGCTCTTTTACTTGATAACTCTAGAATATATCTATTTGAATGCCTTGATCTTATTTTCTCTAGTGGACTACTTCAGATAAACCCATGCTGTGTTTGTGGTGGCTAAATAGGGGAAAAAGGACCCCTAGGTTAGGCCATTCAGGGAATGGTAGCAGTGGGAGAGAAATGTAATGCTCCTAAGCTTCCAGAGCCATTCAAGAAAGATAATAGGATTATAGGATTTAGAGTTGAAAGGAAAAAAATAAATTCATAAGATCATAGAATTTAGAATGGGAATGGACACTTAGGGATCATTTAGCCAGACCCCTTTACTTTACAGATGAAGAAACTAAGGCCACAGAGGTGAAGTGACTTGCTCAATGTCACACAGGTAAATAGGTAGAATCTATTTTCACTAGAGGGAAACCCCAAAGGTGACTGTTTCCTTTGCAAGGAAAATAACCCTTGGACTAGGAGAGATCAAAAGAAAAGAACTAACTGGGAATTGAAATCCAAGCTAAGTGAGGGTCTAACAAGAGAACCTAGCTGCCCTCAATAAATAAATTGAGGGTACTAAGGAAGGAAGCAGCACAACCCAGGGGCAGAATGAGCACATGTGGTGGCGGAGGAGCTTTCAGGGATCTTTGAAAGAGAGGCTCCAGGACTGGAGAGAGACAAAGTCCTGATGGGCAAAAAAGAGAAAAGAATGGAAAGTCTGTAAGCTCTAGACCATTCATTTTGATTCTTATTCCTCAAAGACTTTCAGAACAGTTCATTAGAACAATGGTTTGTAAACAGTTGAAAAAGGGAAACAAACCACTAAGTTCGACTTCATCAAGAAAACAAATCATAACTATTTCTTTTTTGGTGACTTGGGTGATCATAGTTGGCTAGTAGGTCAGAGGAATGCTGTAGCCCTAGTTTAGAGAGTTAGAATTCAGAAAAGCACTTGACAAAGTTTTTCAATCTGTTGTTGTGAATGGAAACATGTAGACTTTGTCATTGTTGAGTCATGTTTTCAGTCGTGTGCAACCCTTCATGATTCCATTTGGGGTTTTCTTGGTAAAGATACTAGAAGTGATTGGCCATTTTCTCTCCAGTTCACTTTTCATATGAGAAAACTGAGGCAAACAAGGTTATGTGACTTTCCCAGGGTAACACAGCTAGTATGTGTCTGAGGTTGGATTTGAACTCAGCTCCTCCTGCCTCCAGGGCCAGTACTCTATCCCTTGTACCACCTAGTTCCCCAAGAGAGAAGATACTAGACTAGATAGTGGACTAGAAAAATAAAATCATGTGGATTTGGAAATGGTTGAATGGCCAGACCCAAGACATAGTCATTGATGAATCGATGTCATCTTGGGGAGAGGTCTCCAATAAAAGCACTTTATAAATATAGTATCTTATTTGATACTTACAACAGCCATGGGAGGTAGGTCCTATTATTCTCTACATTTTCAAAATGAGGAAACTGAAGCAGATGGTGGTTAAATGACTTGCCCAAGGACTTACATTTTGTAATTGTCTGAAGCCTAATTTGAATCTAGGTCTTCCTGACTCCAAGTCCAGCTCTATCCACAACTCCACATAGTTGCCTCTCTCTAATGTGCTGACCCTGTACTATTTAACATTTTTATCAATGGCATGAAAGAAAGCAGGAGAGGCACACATCCCATTTGCTGATAATGATCCCAATGGCTAACACTAGCACTGCTATTCAATTTAATACAATTAAAGCAAATATTCATTAAGTACCTACTATATTCATTCACTATTTTAGCCTATAACAGAAAAAGCCAAAAAAATTAAAGTACCTGCACTAAAGATGTTTATATTCTATACAGAGGAGCCAACATAAATAAATACAAGGAGATTTGAGGAGAGAGCTAGCCCCCCAAAATGGGATGGGGGATTCAATATGGAAGCCATTGAGCTACATCTCAAAAAAAGCTAGAGATTCTAAGATATGGAGGTGAGGAGAGAGTGCCTGCACAAAGGAAGCAAGGGAGGGCATTATGAGTTCAGGGAACAGCTAGTAGTCCTGTTTAATAAAAATATAGGTGAACAGGGGCAGCTAAACGGGTGAATGGATAGAGCACCAGGTCTGGATTCAGGAAGACTCATCTTCTTGAGTTCAAATCTACCCTCAGACACTCACTAGCTATATAACCCTGGGCAAGTCATTTAACTCTCTTTGTATCCATTCTTTATCTGTAAAATGAGCTGGAGAAGTAAATGGCAAACCACTCTAGTATCTTTGCCAAGAAAGTCCCAAATGGGGTTACCAATGACTCAACAAAACCACAGTAAAGAGTGAGCAAAGGGAATTACCATGAGATAATTCTAGAGAGATTGGTTGGGGCCAGATTGTACAGAAGACATCAAATACCAAGTTGAGAAGTTTATATTTTATCTGAAGTCATCAAATACCAAGCTAAGGAGTTTATATTTTATCCTAAGGACAATGGGGTAATTTGAGGTTATGGAAGAGTTTTGAAATGAATGGCATGGCCAAACTAGGGTCTTAGGATAACTATTATCCTCATTTCTATCTTCATTCCCATCACCACCATCACCATGATCACTGTCAATGACCAAACAGCAAGCATTTATTAAGCATCAACTGCAATGTGCCAGGCACTGTGCTAGGTGCTGGAGATATAAAAAGAAAAATAAAATAATTCTTGCCTTCAAGGAGTTGTGTTTGATCAGAGGAGGCAATATATTTACATAAAAATATATAGTCGTCCACTATATTGAAGTTCACTTATTGTGACTTCACTGTATTTCGGACTTAAAAAAAAAATCTAATTCTGCATTGCGGAGTTTTCCCTCTATCGTGGGACTGAACCACAGGGCTGTTTTCTTTACCTGTGTGCTGACTGGCTCAGTGTTTAAAAGAGTGTTGGAAAGGTTAATAAAAGTGTAGAAAAGGTTTATAGAAGAGTGGGAAGGGTTTACAAAGCTTTAAAATATAAATAAATGATAAAATGAATATAATTCTGCTACTTTGCAGATTTTTACCTATCGTAGGGGGTCTCTGGAACTAACTCCTGTGATAGGTGAGGGATCACTGTATATGAAATGAATAAAAAGGTAGCATAGGGAGTGAAATCATGTGGAATACACGCATGCATTCCAGGAATTTGGCGACAATTAGGGAAAGCACCTAGAGATTTGAGATGGAGTGTTTTGTGTAAGAAATATCTGGAAGGCCAGTTTAGCCGGAACATAGATCTCAGGAACTGGAGTTATATGGGGCAGCTAAATGGTGCAGTGGCTAGAGTGCCCATCTGGAGTCAGAAACATTCACATTCCGGAGTTCAAATCTGGCCTCAGACACTTATCAGCTCTGTGTTCCTGGGCAAGTCATTTAACTCTGCTTCCTTACTTTCCTCATTTGTCAGATGAGCTGGAGAAGGAAATGGCAAACCACTTCATTATCTCTGCCAAGAAAACCTCAGGTGAGTTCATGAAGAGCTAGATATAATTGAACAACAACAATAATAGAATAATAGGTTGGACCAAGTGGAGAGGGGCTTTAAAAGCCCAACATAAGTTTACATTTTGTCCTAGATCACTATCATTATTTTAATTCTTAGGGAAATTTACTTCCCAAAAGAAGAAAAAAAGGACAGATTGGCTCAATATCTCTTGTAGGCTTTCCTATCTTATATTTGCCTGTTGCTGGCCTTTCTTCTACCCTGCCCTGGATCACCACTTTTTAGGTTGTTTCATTATTACTTGAATAGTTTATTATATTAACATTAATATAATATTACATGACTAGTTTCAAAAAACATTGAATAACTATGTTAACATAGAGAAGAGTTTCTAGTGGAGAAATACAAGGATACAACACTTTGTCTTTCGTTATTGAACATTTTTAGCAATGATTTGTAGCATGATGTAGTGGGTTTGAAGTCAGAATGCATAGTTTCAAATCTTGTCTTAGCCATTTATTCCCACTCTGACCATGGATAAATCACTTATCTTTCCTGGGTCTCAGTTTCTTCCATCTTTAAAATAAGAGAGTGGCCTTAGACAACATGACTCTCCATGATTTTTTCCAAACTTCAATCTATCCTATGCTCCCTCTGGGCTTCATTTTCTTCATCTACAAAATGAGAGGATTAGATTAGATCTTCTTTAGAGTCTTTTACAGTTTCGAATCCTTTGAGTGAATGAATAAGTGAATGAAGGACTTATCAAATTTATAGATGATGAGGAGCTAAGAGGAATAAATAATAGTTAAGACCCAAAGGGATCTCACCAGACTAGAATGAGTGCTGGGTTACAACTGACAAAGGGAAATTTAATAGAAATAAACCCAATGTCCTGCACTTAGGCTGAAAAAACTTAGTTGCTCTGGTGTAGAATCTGGGAAGGCTTGGTTAGGAAATACAAAATGTGATAAAACAACAACAACAACAACAAAACAGAGGGTGAGTGACTTCAGATTCCATGTCACGTCATCAGGATTACATGGTTTCTAGCCCCTTCAGTATCTTAGACATTCTCCTCTGGAGGATGTAAAGGTCCTTCCAAAAATGGCATGTCTGGAGGTAAATTAAATTCTCTTAATGGAGAGGATATTTCCCATCAACCCCAGGGTTTTATAGGCACAACTCTTAAGCAGTTCTGCCAGTGGCTTTCTGGTAAATGTTTAACCACTGACTCTCTGGGGGGGAAACATAAATGTGCCTCAATTTTAGATTTAATCTTCTTTATTAACATTTACCACATCATTCTCTTAAGGCTAGAGATTAAAAGAACAATGAATCAAGACCTGATTTGTGACATTTGCTGATTTCTGAGGTGTAAATACTCATATTGAAAATTTAACAATCAACTCTCTGAAACAGAGCTCGACTCTAGTATCCCTTTGGCTGCCCTTGATTTTCCATGTCCTATTGCTCTAATGAACTTCAACAAACATTTACTATATATCTTCTGTGTGCAGGGTATCGTGATATATTCTGGTAATATAAAGACAAACCTGAAACAGTCTCTGCCCTCAAGGACCTTAAACTTGCATGTGATAGAAGGAAAGGGGAGAGGAAAGCTGGCTGGGAGTGGGGGCAGGTAATTGTTATTTATCTTCTTCTTTCTCAGATTTTTGTACCTTTACAAGTCTCTGGGGACACAGTCAATAGATTTTGCTTCCCAAAGACAGGGGAAGTGGGAGTAGAATAGAGAAATATAATAGCTAGAGCTAGAGAGAACAAATAGGGGCAGATTGGGAGACTAAAAGATTGAGAGAAATGGAAGGTAAAGGCAAGACAGAGAAAGAAAAAAAAACTAGGAGACTCAGACACAGAAACACAGAGACAGTGAGAGAGCTAAAGATGCTGAAAGGCCAAGGGATAAGGTACCCCTTGAGGGAAAGGGCAAAAGCTTAGTTCTGTCTTCTGAGGTCAAGGAGAGAGAAACACAACAGAAAAAGAAACAGAAAGAGCTTAAGAGAATGAGAGAAATGAAGATATACACAAAGCCAGAAACACTGAAAGACATAAAGAGATAATGGGAGGAGGGGACAGAGAGAAAGACAGACAAAGAGACAGACAGACAGAAACAGACACAGAGACAGGCAGAAGCCTAGAGAGACACACAGAGACAGATCAACAGAGAATGACAGACGGTGACAAAGTCAGGGAGACACAAAGACAGAGAGATACACAAAGAAAGTCACAGAAAAGTGATATAAAGATATTGAAAGTCTTTGAGAAGGAAGAAATACAGAAAAGTATTGAAAATAAAGAGAGAAAGGAGAAGAAATCCATGTGAAAAAGATCACTAGGAGAGGGGAGAGTGTTCAGAGATAGAAAAGACAGAAAGGAGAGCAGATCGTCATGTTACGGTCGGTAGGTGGCGTACTGGGCTTTGGGAAGGAATATCAAGGTTTTGGGAGATTTTGGAGGGAGAGGCAAAGAGGAGAGAGATGCTTAGATAGAGAAGCCAAGAGAGAAAGCCAAGAGGAAAGGAAGAGGAAGGAGAGAAGAGAAGGAGAGGAAGTTATTTGGCTTCATGGGGCTGAGTCCCCTTAGAATCAAAGCTAAAACAGTTCTAACCATGGTCACCTTCCCATTATTTGCACCCTCACCTCAGATAGGATAAGATCCCCTTGGCTAGAAGCAGGAGGTTGGACAGGACTCTTTGAGATTATAATGACTCCTAGGCTCATTGCAGAAATATATATAAAGGACAGAAAAGGGAATGCCATTTATGTCATCTCTTCTTCCAAGCCCTGTCACCGCAGGGGGACTAAGCTCTCATCTTAGTCATAGATTTTTTTTTAAATTATTAAATTAAAATTTATTTTATTTTTGGTTCCAAATTTTCTCCTTCCTGTTTCTCCCTCCCTTCACTCCATGAGAAGGCAAGAAAAACAAAATCCATGACAAACATGTATAACCATGCAAAACACATTCCTGCATTAGCCATCCCCCCCCCCCAAAAAAAAAAGAAAATATGCTTCAATCTTTTCTCTGAGTCTGTCAGCTCTCCATCTGGAGGTGGATAACATGTTTCATCATGAATCCTTTCTATTTGTGCTTGGTCATTGAATTGATCAGAGTTCCTAAGTCTTTCCAAGTTAGAGACCGAGTCTTTTTTTAAATTTTATTTTCATATAAAATTTATTTTTTTCTGAGTCTTTTTTTAAAAAAAACTCTTACCTTCTATCTTAGAATCAGTTCTATGTATTGGTTCTAAGGCAGAAGAAAGGTAAGGGCTAGGCAATAGGAGTTAAGTGACTTGCTCAGAGTCACACAGCTAGGCAGTATGAGGCCAGATTTGAACCTAGAACCTCCCATCTCCAGAACTGGCTCTCTATTCATTGTCACCTAGTTGCTCCCATAAGCTGAGTTTTAGCAGTGACCAAAGTCTGATCCCTCATACTAGTGGCAGATTGAACTTTGGCATTAGTAATAGCCTTCCTCATCTGGCAGAGTCATTTTCCTAAAGCAGGATCTGACCATTTTACCCCATTACTCAATAAATTGCAGTGGCTCCCTAGGACCTCTCAAATCAAATATAAAATTCCCTGGTCAGCTTTTGAAAGTCTTTACAACATGTCCCCCTTCTACCCTTCCAGGCTTATAATTTCCTCCCGTCTAAGCACCCTACCATCTTATCATGCTGACCTATTACTGGCTGTTCTTCAGAACATGACTTTCCATCAACTGTCTCCATTCCTTTGTTCTCACTGTTTCCCATGCCCTCCTTCCTGCACTTCTTATTTCCTCATGTGATAGAATCTGATGGAACATCCTCTCCCTAAAATATTTTTCTCCCCTAGTCTCTTTTAGGATTAGAAATCCCACTTATTAGTCCTTAATTTCTTGGGGTTCAGCATAACCCCTAGGCTCCAGTGCATTGTAGTAGGAACAATGAATAATCTAGCTTCCTGGATCATAGAATACCTAGAAAAGGAATAATAAGTCATAACAGACACAGACTGGGCAGGGAGAGCATCGGCCAGTCCTGGATCCAAAGCCCCAGATTTGCAGTGATACAGGGAAAAGCTCAATGATGGACATGTTAAAGGAGGGACTAGACTGGAAACAAGGGAAGAAGTTGGAGCAATGATACTTGGCTGACATTCTCCCCCCCTCCAACTGCTTGGACAGGATGGAGATATTTGGAATTTTTTATGTGGCTGGAGGTTCCTGCTCTTCACATTTAGTGATGTAAAGGAGGGCAGAGGCATCCCCAAATCTAAACAAATTTATACCAGTATCTGAGCTGAGAGTTAAGAGATGACATCACTTGGATGAGAGATCAACCTTAATCTGGTCTACCTGGTGCCATCTTAACTATACCTATACCTCTCTTCAGGAGGAAAGAGCAATCAGAAATCCCAACATCACCTCTGTTAACTCGACGGACATTTTAGGAGGCTTTGTTGTCAATTCGAAGACTAAAATGAAGATGCCTACTACTCCCCATAAGAATGACTGTGGGCTTGCCTAAAGATAAAGTGGGATGGGAGTTGCTTGATCTAAGAAGGAGCCACGGATGTCCATTTGGGCATGATCTTACGATCACACTTAGTTTTGTTCCCTTAAATGTTAAGATTAAAGAACTATATGCCATATGCTATGATGATGGGCCCCATTTGGAAGGAGGCAGAGGAAGGAATAGGGGCATAGCTTTCTCATGGGATGTGAACTGATCCATAAGAAATCTCATTGGATAACCCCCCCAACTCTAAAACATAGAGCTAACCAGATTAGTATTGCCACCTGCAAAAGCAGAATGACTAGGGAAATGAGATTGTCATCTCTCAGAAAACTAGCAAGAACATAGCTAAAAACAAACAAATCAAATAAAGCCAAACCCTTATAGTTCAGTGGTTCCCAAACTTTTTTGGCCTACAGTCCCCTTTCCAGAAAAAATATTAGTTATCCCCCTGGAAATTAATTTTTTTAAATTTTAATAGCAATTAATAGGAAAGATAAATGTACCTGTGGCCATTACCGCTTTTCTGGATCACTGCAGCACCCACCAGGGGGCGGTGGCACCCACTTTGGGAAAAACTGGTTTAGACAGATCCTGTGACAGAACATTCTGCATTGACTATTTCAGGAATGCAAAGACATCTAATGTGGAATGGAGAATGGAGGCTCATAAACAATGATGGGAACTTTTTAACTTCTCAAAGCACCAATCTACATTTTAGTTGGTGACAGACTCTTTCTTCTTCTCTATCAATAATTTAATAAATGACAGCACTTCATGAAAGCACCTTCAAATATCGTCTGGTGTTGAGTGGAACACATAACCACTGATACTTATTGGATTGACAGTATTTATTCCTTATTATGCAACAATATCAGGTAAATGGACAGCAGTGCCCCTGTTGCCTAAAATAATTTTAGATAAGATTTTAAATGCATGTAAGGGGCCAGGTAGATGGTATAGTAAGTATAGTAAGTAGAGGGCCAGGCCTGGAGTTGGGAAGACCTGGGTTCAAGCCTGGCCTCAGATACTTCTCAGCAAGTCACTGAATTTCTGTCTGCCTCAGTTCTTTCATCTGTAAAGTCTTTTTATAAGAATAAAATGAGATGGAGCAGCTAGATGACTCGGTGAATTGAGAGCCAAATCTAGAGAAGAGAGGTCCTGGGTTCAAATATGACTTCAGATACTCCCTAGCTGTGTGACCCTGAGCAAGTCACTTAACTCCCCCATTGCCTAGTCCTTACTACTCTTCTGTCTTGGAACCAATACATAGTATTGATTCTAAAGTGGAAAATAAAGTGGAAAATAAGAATAAAATGAGATAATATTTGTAAAGTGCTTTGTAAATCTAAAAGTGTGCTGTAAATCCTAGGCTTTGCAATTCAAGGTTTGCAAAGGGCTTTTCCCTACAACAACCCTGTGTGGTAGACAGTGCAGGTGTTATCACTCCCATTTTATAAATGAGAAAACTGAGTTTCAAGGAGGTGACCTTCTCATTGTCACAAAGCTATTAAGTGTGTGAGGGAGATTTTGAACCCAAGTTTCCCAACTCTAGATCCAGTACTTCTTCACTATAATTTGTTTCTTCTTTTCTACATTAAGAGACAGTAGTAATGGAAAGAACATGGGATTTGGCTTCAGAGAACCCAAGTTCTAATATCTTATCCCTGTTACTTATTACCTATCTACCCTGGAACAAGCGAGGGTTATTTCTGAGCCTCATTTTCCCCACCTGTAAAATGACGAATTTGGTCAAGGTGTTCTTAAAATCCCTTCCCTTCTCTAATCACTGTAGTTTTCACCTACTTTCACTAGCTCCCTAATGGATTCTTAGTGAGGAAAATACTTTATAAACCTTTTAAGTGCTATGGAAATGAGCCATATTATATAAAAGAAAGAATATGGGGCTGAGACACAACCTCTCCCACCCAGAGGAGAGAGGCTGGGTAATTGTGTATACTACCTACTATATCACCACTGCTGGTGATTCAGGGGGTGATGAGCCAGCAGGAGGATTACTCAAGACCCTCAGTTCCTCCCCCTCTTCACTGCTGCTTTCAGTTTCTAGCTCCCCCTCAGTCAGCATCAGCTCCCCCAGAGAGAACAGATGAGAATGGAGAGAACGCAGTGCATTAGATTCAAGCAGCCCTAGAGAAAGCCACCTCTTGGTAACTGGAATGATGAGAATTGGATGAAAGAGGCAGAGATTTAGAGCTAGGAGTCAAAGGCCATCTAATCTTTGACCTCCACTCCCACCCTGATCACTTGATAGGATCATACACTGAAAACTTAGGAGGGACCTCAGAGGCCATTAGGTCCAACCCTCATATCCCAGAGAAGGAAGAGTGTAATGTGTGTTCAGGGAGGATTTGCACCTCTGCTTGGAATGAAAAAGTGATCACTCCTTAGGAAGTCAACACTAAATCATCCTGGTCGCAATTGTCAGGGTCATTCATCCACCTTTGGCATTCACTTTTCACCCAACTCTCACCTGTGACCAGCTATGGCTTGGGCATTGACCACATCCCAGTAAAATTGTCTGGGATGGGTTAAACCAAGCTGAGGGTGACCGATGGGTCTCAAATCCATTGATGAGTTGGGGGGCTGTCTGCCCCAAGCACGGGAAGACTTCCCCCAGCAGAATGGACACATCAGCACAATGGCCACAGAATGCTTAGAGCTTGGTCAGACATCAACAACTCCAAAGGCTCCTACTGCATCCTGGATTATCACCAATCATCTTGACTTTGGTCCTGCCACTGGGGGAGAGAGTAAGGCCAATGACTTTGTGCAACTCTGCCTCATTTAGATCCAACTCATATGGAAGACAAGACCACATCCATAATGTCATTCGTCCTCTTCCAAGAGATGGACAAACGACATTTATAGAGGAGGAAATGAAGAGAGAGTTCATGTGATTTGTCTGAGGTCACACAGACAGTAAGTGAAGCAAGATTTGAACTGAAGTCTTGTCTCCAAGCCAATGTTCTACCCACTGAATAACCTAGCTACCTAATGATGAGGAAAACCAAGGCATCATGTGGTAAAATGACTTGTTCAAAGTCATGTGTGCTGTAAATAGAAGAGCCTGGATTCAAACTCATGTCTTAGGATTTCAAACTTTGACTATGGCAAAGGTCTCTTTTGATTTATCTCCCTGTCTTTAGTCTCTCTAGTCTCTAGTCTCTAGTCCTAGTCTCTAGTCTCTAGTCTAGTCTCTGCATACACCATCAGCATCCTTTTCCTCTGCCCATTTGTGGTGATCTTTGCCTACCAATCTCCTTTAAGTGAAGGATGCTTCTTTCTGACAATAACAATTTCAAATCTCTTCTCATCCTATCCAAGCAATACTAATTGTGTTTTTTGGGATGACTCTAGACCAGTGATGAGCAAACTATGGCCCACGGGCCAGATGCAGCCCCCTGAAATGTTCCATCCGGCTGTGCAATGTTATTCCTAATCTGATGAATGCAATAAGTAGGATACAATACAATGAAACTTTGAAAGAATTGCCTTATAAACAGACTGACAGATGAGCATTTCCTTTCCTTTGCCCCCCCTCTTTAAAAAGTTTTCCCATCACTGGTCTAGACATAATGGAGGCTGGAAAGAGAGCTGTAGGAAGACTCGTATTCTAATCCCACCTTTGTGCCCTTGAATTCAAAGTCAACTGAGATCTCTGTGTCTTAGTATTCTTTTTTTTTGTTCGAATATGGAAATTTTTATTTAATTAATTAACTTTGAATATTTTGACATGGTTACAAGATTCATGTTCTTTCCCTCCCCTTCTCCCACCCCTCCCATAGCCAACATGCAATTCCACTAGGTTTGACATGTGTCATTGATCAAAACCTATTTCCATATTATTTATATTTGCACTAGGGTGATCATTTAGAGTCAATAACCCCAATCATATCCCCATTGGCCCATGTGATTAAGTAGTTGTTTTTCTTCCGTGTTTCTGCTCCCACAGTTCTTCCTCTGAATGTGGATGGCTTTTTTTCTCATAAGACCCTCAGAATTTTCCTGGGTCATTGCATTGCTGCTAATAGAGAAGTCCATTACATTTGCTTGTACCACAGTGTATCTGTCTCTGTGTATGATGTTCTCCTGGTTCTTGAGCCTTAGTATTCTTACCCAGAAAGTGGGGATAATTTGCACTCTCACTGTAAGGGTGATAGTGAGGAAAAAATGATTTGTAAAGTTTGAAGTCCACTAGAAATGTGAGACTTCATTGTGACTATGCCCTAGAAATAGCTAGGTGCTACAGTGGAAAGAGTGCTGTGCTTTGAGTCAGAATAGACCTGAGTTCAAATCTCATCTCAGGTAATGATGATAGCTCACATTTATATAGCATTTACTATGTGCAAGGCACTGTGCTAAGCACTTAACAATTATTATTTTATGTGATCCTCCCAACAACCTCTGAGAAGCAGATGTTATTATTACTTCCATTTTCCAAACGAGGAAATTGAGACTGAGTGATTAATAGTTGTGTGATCCTGGGCAAGTCACTTCAAATCTGTTTGCCCCAGTTTACTCAACTGGAAAATGAAGATAATAATAGTACTTACCTTCCAGCAGTCATTGAGAGGATCAAATGAAATAATATTTGTAAAACACTTGGTGCCTAGTAGTCATTGTATAAATATTATTATCATTAGTTCTATTAGAGGCTGGGGATCCTTAGAGAGATCTGATATATATTCTGTGAAGAGTTTATAATCTAATTTGGGAGAGGAGGGTGCGCTGGAGTGATATGTGCACAGATAACTATGATATATCTTACCTTTAAAACCTATCTCACACTACCCACTCTTACAGGTGGCCTGGCAGTCTAGCCAAATGAGCTGGCTTTCTGTTCTCTGAATATTTTTTTTCTGTTTTCCTGACTCTCTCCTCTGGCTCACTCTGTTCCTCATGCTTGGAATGTGTTCTCCTGCCTCCAGTTTCTGCCTCTTGACATTTCACTTAATTGAGTTTAATCCAACACACATTTATTTTGTTATGTACATTTTATTGGTATCTTTTGTTTTTTCTTCACCTTTATTTCCAAATATATTCTTCTTCCCCTCCCCAGAGATCTTATTCTCTGTAACAAAAATGAAAAAGAAAAGGAGGAGAGAGAGACAGAGACAGAGATAGAAAGACAGAAATAGACAGAGACACAGAGAGATAGAGACAAAGACACAGGAGATAGAGACAAAGAAACAGAGAAGAGACAGAAACTGAGGCAGAAAGAAAAAAGGGAGAGAAACAGACCACAGACACAGAGAGACAGAGAGGCAGAGAAAGAAAAAGACAGAAAGACCCAGAGACAGAAATACAGACAGACAAACACAGAAAGACAGAGACAGAGAAAAAGAGAGATGAAACATAAGTAGAGATATAGAGACAGAGACAAAGACAAAAAGTGAGAAACAAAGAAACAGAGACAGAGACACAGAGAGATAGAGAAAGAGATAGAAAAAGAGAGTCAGATATCTATTGACTAATTTTTCTAGGGTTTCATTCACCTCTCTTATCTCTTTCTTATTTATTCTTTGGTTTGATTTATCTAGATCTGATAGGGGAAGGTTGAGGTCCCACACTAAATAAGACTAGAAGCTGGTATTTTGGAAAAAAACAGATAAAATAGACAAAGTACTGGTAAATCTAATAAAAAAAGGAAAGAAGAAAATCATATTAACAGTATCAAAGATGAAAAGGGAGACCTCGCCTCTAATGAAGAGGAAATTAAGGCAATCATTAAAAACTATTTTGCCCAATTATATGGCAATAAACATAGCAATCTAGGTGATATGGATGAATATTTACAAAAATATAAATTGCCTAGATTAACAGCAGAAGAAATAGAATACTTAAATAATCCAATATCAGAAAAAGAAATTGAAGAAGCCATCAAAGAACTCCCTAAGAAAAATCGCCAGGACCTGATGGATTCACAAGTGAATTCTATCAAACATTCAAAGAACAAGTAATCCCAATACTATACAAATTATTTATATAATAAACAAAGAAGGAGTCCTACCAAATGCCTTTTATGACAGAAATATGGTACCGATTCCAAAGCCAGGTAGATGAAAAACTGAGAAAGAAAATTACAGACCAATCTCCTTAATGAACATAGATGCAAAAATCTTAAATAGGAATACTACCAAAAAGACTCCAGCAAGTGATCAAGAGGGTTATTCATCATGATCAGGTAGGATTTGGATTTATACCAGGAATGCAAGGATGGTTCAACATTACAAAAACCATCCACATAATTTACCATATCAACAAGCCAACCAACAAAAACCACATGATTATCTCAATAGATGCTGAAAAAACCTTTGACAAAATACAACACCCATTCCTACTGAAAACACTAGAAAGTATAGGAATAGAAAAAGAGAGACAGAGAATCAGATTACAGATTGAGACAGAGACAAAGACAGGAACAGATAGAAAGACAAAAGACAGAAAAAGACTGAGAGTGAGAAAAAAAGAAACAGAGACAGACAGAGACACAGAGACAGAGATGAAGACATAGAGGCACAGAGGCAGACAGATAGAAAAAAAGAGAGACAGAAACAGATAGAGAAAGAGAAAAACAAATCACAGATAGAGACAGAGACAAAGATAGGGACAGACAGAGGAAAAGAGAGAAACTGCCAGAGAGAGGATAAAGAAACAGATGGACAGACAGAGACAGAAACAGAGAAACAGCAAAGCTAAACAACTCATCAACCAGGTCAGATAGGTATATATTGTACATACAGTATTTCATCCCTGTCATTTCCTGCCTCTGTGAATATTAAAGAAAGAAGCATTTTTCCTTTTTGCTTCTGGAACAAGCTTTATCATTAGAATTTCAGTTTTCAGTTTAAATTTTTTCCCTCTGTTGTTCTTTCCCTTTACACTGTAATCATTGGGTAGAGGCATTGTTTTCCTGATTCTACTTATATCACATCATCAGTTCTCATGTCTTACCACGCTTTTCTTTTGGGGAGAATATTCATTATTTCTTACTGCTCAGTTATATTCTGTTACACTCACATACCATAGTTTGCTTTGCTGTTACCCAAAGGAGGGGCATCTATTGTGTTTATAACTCTTCACCATCACAAAAAATGCCACTGTGATCATTTCCATGTATGTACATGTATATATGGGACTTGTGTGTCTGTGACTTCCTTAGGACATATGTCTAGCAGCAGGGTCTTTGCACAAAAGATAGGGTGGGCATTTTTTGACACTTTCTGTCCAGAATTCCAAATCACTTTCCAGATCATCAGTGCATGTAGGAAATACCCACTATTTTAAAATCACACTGGGTTAAGTGGTAGAAGTATAGGTCCCCCAAACAGCTCCGGCTTTCAAGGAACTTACATTGCACTGGGGAGGGGGAGATTTGATATATAAAAGATGATATATAATTCTATAGAAATATGTTTTTAATTTTTAATATTAATCATTAATCATTTTAATAATTTAGCTTAAGTGCTGACTTTTGAGTCCCTTGTATAATGTATCCATATATGTGTATATTATATATACAAGTAACATATATACAACATGTAACAGGGATTTCCAGGTGCTAAAATATTTCATCCCTCTTTCAAAGCCCAGATTCATTGCCATCACCTACATGAAGTCTCCCCTGATCCTCTCCACCAGAAATGACTTCCTTCATGAAACCCTGAAACTCGGTGGTCTTTTGAGGGGGCGGAGATCAAAAGCTGAGCCTTGAAGGATCAACTTCGTAGGCTTAGAAGGGGAGTCAAGGAAATTCAGAGCTTGAGGCGAAGAGAAAAGAAACGCCGGCAGCAGTCATGGCTTCCATGTTCTCCTCTCCCCACGATTCCCAGAAGGAACGAGGGCTGGGGAGAGCAGACCCCTGGGGCACTGCTTGTCATAGGAGGAAGCGAGGAGATCACCAGGAATGGGCCCCCAGCCCCGGGGGGAGGTCCTGTTTGTCCTCAAGGTGTCCTCGGCTCTCCCCGGCCCCCTCATTGGATATCCCGGGAGCAGCATCAAATCCCCGGGAAACGTCACCGCTGATACTATTCTGAGTCCTCTCCTTTTATGGAGAATAGCGCCCCGGTAACCATGGCATAGTCACACTCTGGAGTGAGTGTGAGAAATTATTTAAAAATACAATCAAAACAGGGCCAAGTCGAGAGGGATGGGTGGGCAAAGGCATGGATAAGGGAAGCCCATAGGGGAAGAATTTCCATGGGGATCTAGAACAGGGTGGGGCTCTCAAATATTCCACGGGGCTCTAGAATAGGACTGAAAACTGAACCAGTCATCTCTGAGCCTGTCCCCCGACCCATCCCCGCCCAAGAAAGATGTCCCTAGAGCCAAAGTTCCTGCCTGGCACAGAACAGGGAGACAGATGGAACGAGGCTGGGAGATACGGGGAGCTCACTGGTCCTCAGCCCCCAAAAAGGGAGCTGATGTTTCCACACCCAGAGAAACATAGCTGGGCTTCCCTGCCATGTAGTAACCATGGAACTCTTAGGTAGAGAGATTAAGGATGGGGCACTTCATTTTATTTTATTTTTTAAATCCTTACCTCTTGTCATAGAATCAATTGGTTCCAGGGCAGAAGAGTGGTAAGAGCCAGGAATGGAGGTTAAGTGACTTGGCTAGGGTGGCACAGATAGGAAGTATTTGAATTCAGATTTGAACTAGGGATCTCGTATCTCTATGGCTCTCAATCCACTGAATCATCTAGCTGGGGCCCTTTATTTTAAAAGTCAGGTATTATATCAGGTCATAGGAGATTCTAAATCATCCATAGAACCAGGCTACTCAGGACGAGGGTAGGGTAGAATATTGAGGGGAATGACCCTCCTTAAGTTTGTCCAAGAGGCCACAGGGAAACATTCTAGGACTTGGACTTCTGCTGACTCTCAATTCACTGAGCCTCATCCAACCAGACAAAGCTTTTATCAATTCTCCTTTGATATTGTTGGCCTGGAATGGTCACCAAAGAGTAAAAGATGCTCCCTTCTGGGAAATGGCCAGACTAGAAGTGAGGTTGTCTCTCAGAAAGACGTTGTTTAATTTCTGAGGGACATATGAGAAAGAACACTATTCACATCCAGAGAAAGAACTGTGGGAGCAGAAACACAGAAGAAAAACAACTGCCTGATCACATGGGTTGATGGGGATATGATTGGGGATGCAGACTCTAAATGATCACCCTAGTGCAAATATCAATAATATGGAAATAGGTCTGGATCAATGACATATGAAAACCCAGTGGAATTACGCATTGGCTACAGGAAGGGGGTGAAAGGAGGAGAGGGAAAGAACATATGAATCATGTAACCATGGAAAAATTTTCTTGATAATATCAATCCATTTAATTGATTAAATCAATAACTTTAAGTATTTAATAAATAATACTTATTTATTAAATTTATCTATAAATGTATTTAGATATAATTTTATAACATATAAATAAATATTTGTTTATTATGCTAATATATTTTATTATAAAATAAACTTGTTAAATTTATTTGTAAAATAAATTCAATTAATTAATAAAAACAATAAAAAATAAAATTAAAAAATACAAGCCAAAATTTTTTTTAATTTAAAAAATTTTAAAAAAAGGAAAGAAGTTGCTTACCAGCAGGACACAGCTGGACCCTGGCTCTTCATCTTTACTGAGCCAATTCCTGGGTATTCTAGAACTGAGCCTTCCTCAGGCAGGAAAGAAAGGGTCTCTTGAGACTTGGTTAGACACTTGGCTAGAGAGGATAGAATGGATACCTACTTGCTAAAGATGAAAACAGGGAGAAAATATGGGGATTAGGGTTATAATTCTGAAGCTGGAGCTACCAAATTCCTGAATTATGGAAGTAGAAGGATTAGGAGCCTGGAATTTTGTCCCGCCGAGGGTTGGAAACCAGTCCTAGATCCATGGTTTCTCATGGAAGAACTGCCTCTTGGTTCAGAAAAGCTGAGTTTGGACTGCTTCAGATTCTTATCAGCTGTGTGTCCCCAGATAAATCAGTTCTTTCCTAGCCTCAGTTTCCTCATCAGTAAAATGGGTGATAATAGCACCTGCCTCAGAAGGTTGTGGGTGGACCAAATGAGTTGACTTGTAAAGTCCTTTGCAAATCTCAAAAGTGCTGCATGAATTGTTATTATTACTTTTATTATTTTTATTAGCCTCCTCTATGTGTTTCTGTTTTCTCATCTCATCTTATAAAATAAAAAGTAAGGGAGGACACATTGGACTGGATGGTCTCTGAGGCTTTTTTAGTCCCTAAGGACTGGAAAGTGTGGGGGTAAGGAAGAATAATTTGTAGGTTAGGAAATGTCCCTTCTGTTTCCTCTTCAGACAAAGAAGCTCATTCTTCCCTGGGTGGGTGTAGGCAGGTCTTGGTTCCAGAAAGTAGTCAAAACTTTCCAAATGGGTTTGAATTCATTGGATTTAGAGTTGCTTTTCTGGATATCCCTACCACTACAGATTTGGGTGTATGTGGGGGGGTGAGGTGGGATCTTAGAGATGATAAACTCTGATCTTCCCATTTTGTGGAGAGGAAAATCTAAGCCCAGACTTGCCCAAGGTCACACAGCTAGTGCATCACAGAGCTCAAATCTGAACTCAGGTGTCTCCCAATAGTGTTCATTTTTTCCCCCACTACAAAATGCTGTCTGTGCTCTGATGTTGGGGGTGTGAGCAATTAGCACTAATTAGCTCCTGTTAGCTATCAGCTCATCCTCCTTCAGCAAACAGAAAAGCTGCCACAGACACCCTTGACAGGGATTTCCTAAAACAGTCCCCTTTTCACTATTCCCACCTGTTTGAGGGACCAAGCCTAGGAGGTACAAAATGGTGGGCAGGAGACTCAGCCACCTCTTTTCATTCCTTCCTTATCCCATATTATACAACTTTAGGCAAGTGACAGCCTCAGTTTAACCATCCATAAAATGAGGTTAATGGTCTTTTCCAGCCTACCTCCCAGGACTGTTATGAGGATTGAGTCAAGCATTATATGTAAAAATGATGTATTAATATGAGCTACAGTAATAATAAAACCTTGAGCTCATTCTATTCTAGGTAGGCTCTGCATGTTGGGAAGTTCTTCCATATGTGATACCTACTTTTCCCTTCTTTTGACGTTTCTCCCATTCTCATTACAAGTTGGTCCATGACTTCTAGTCCCCTCAATATCTTGACCATCTGGTTATTTCTGTTTCTTAGTTTCAGTCTCATTCCTCCTATTCTCTTCATGTTCTCCAGGGCAAAATCATCATTCCTTAGTTTGGCATTCAAAGCCCTTCACAGTGCCCCTTCCCCAATCCTGGCATTCCTCCCCTATACAAATTTCACCCAGATCTAACACGTGAGCCTCAGGGCCCACCCTATGACTACCTGCCTCTGTGATTTTGTTCTTATTCTTTCTTTTGCCTTTATGTCCACCCTATCACTACCTATCTAAAACCCAAGGTGCCACCTCCTAGTCATTGGCCAGTCATTTCAGTTGGATCCCACTCCTTACGGCCCTATTTGAGGTTTTCTTGGCAAAGATCCTACAGTGGTTGAATGAGTCCCCCAGGAAGCAAGGGCCAAAGATGGGATTTGAATCAAGGTTGGTTGACTCCAAATCCTTTGGTGTTTCCACCATGCCATGTCTTCCTCCTCCCTGTGTCCTACTTTGAGTAGAGCACAAGACTGTGCACATGCTGTACTTTGGAACTGTAGGATTTGTTGAATTGACTGACTGCTTGGAATCTGTGCTTGGGGAAAAGGACTGTACTTCTGCTCCCTCTCCCTCCTCCCTCTTCACCCTGCCCCCCAAACAGAGCAAAACTTGGCCCAGCTGTTGTCCCCATATTGCTTAGTGGGAGGATTCTGCTCTCTCTTTCAGCAGAGTTTCTCTACTTGGGTTTCTCTCAGCTTCCAACCTGGCCTGCCTTGGATGGCTTGGCTTCTAGCCAGAGCTGACATGTTTCCCCTAAGTGGATGGAGAGAAATACTAAATAGTCATTCTGCTGGGACCAGAAGGGAGTTAATCATTGACTGACTCATCAATCCTCATTCTGGGGAGGGATCTTGGGAGGGAGGAGGGTGGATCACCTGCCTTTACATCAATGAGTGTCTGAGCATAGATGGGTATGGAGAGGCATTGGGTGATTTGAAGTAAATGCTGGACTTAGAGAAGACACAGGTTCAAAACTTGTTTCCAATGTCTAATAGATGGGTGACTATTCTGGAAAAGATGATAATGATATATACCCTTCCCATCTCACAGACTGCTTGTGAAGAATGCCCTTAAGACCTCACATAGCCAGACAAATAAGGTCTAGTACTATCCTTACTCCGGAAGTTCCCTGCGGGGAATGGAGTCCCACACATTGTTCAGCTATTCCAGAGGGTCAAAAATTTCTTTCTTGTGTCCAACTAAAATGCAAGTATATGGTTATGGATAATAACAAAAAAGAATGAGAGGGCAGAGAAGAGAGAAAGAGATGTGGACAAGAACCAGATGTGGACAGGAACAAAAGAAGAGGAAAACAGGAAGATATGAAGGGATACATCTGAAGATTGAAGCTGAGAGAGGCTGTGAGTCCACTGTATTAACAGAGAAAGACAGAGAGATAAAGACTGAGACTGAGAGACAAAGGCATAGCTATTAAGAGACAGAGAGTAAGAAAATGGCAGTGGCAATGAACATTTCTACACTGCTTGAAAGCTGGCAAAGATACTGGAATGGTCAAGTGACTCCCCCAGTAAAGAGCCAAAGCTGGGATTTGAATCAAGACTGGTCGATTTCCAAATCCTTTGTTTTTTCTGCCAAGCCATGTCTTTCCTCTCCTTATATGAGGCAGGAACATAAGTATTATATAGATTTTACAGGTAAGATACAGAAACTCAAAGAAATCAAATGTGTTGCCCAGGGCCATGGTGGGGAAATAGAGGAAAAGAGACCCAGAGAGAAGAAGACAGAGTCAGGAAGCAAGAACAAGAGAGAAGAAGAGAGGATGAATTATGCTAAATCAGAAACAGAGAGAAAAGAGACAGAGAGATGGGGAGAGAGAGAAAGAGAGAGAGAGAGAGAGAGAGAGAGAGAGAGAGAGAGAGAGAGAGAGAGAGACAGAGAGAGACAGAGAGAGACAGAGAGAGACAGAGAGAGACAGAGACAGAGACAGAGAGAGAGACAGAGACAGAGACAGAGACACAGAGACACAGAGACAGAGACAGACAGAGACGGAAGACAGAGAGACAAAGAAAGAGACAGATGAGGGGGGAGGGAGGGAGAATTAGACTGAATTAGAAACATAAAGAAAGAAGGAGAGGGGGAAAGAAAGAGAGAGGGAATTAGATTGAGTCCGAAGTAGAAAGAGGGAGAGAGAGAATTAGAATGAGTCATAGAAAGAAATAAAGAGAAAGGAAGGAAGGAAGGAGGGAGGGAGGGAAGGAAAAAAGAAAGAAGAAAATAAAGAAAGCAAACTGGAGGGAGGGAAAGGGAGAGAGAGAGAGAGAGAGAGAGAGAGAGAGAGAGAGAGAGAGAGAGAGAGAGAGAG